>NC_044929.1:22525148-22549374 GCF_003576645.1 Ipomoea triloba
AAAAAAAAAAAAAAAAAAAAAAAAAAAAAAAAAAAAAAAAAAAAAAAACAGAATATCTGTTTATTACTCTAGAATCTGAAAAATCATAATACAACACAGTATAAAAACACACGAGGGGACTTTTATAACCAATCTGAATTACATGAGAACTTCAGATATCAGAGGTCCCTGGCCATGTGGCTGGTTGATGTAACCAATCTGTCCCGACGCCTATTGTAGGGTAATGAGAAACACTCTATAGGGTACCTTGTTTTGAACTTGAACATTGTATAGGACTGGGGACTGGGGAAAGAAGAGGCTAAGAAGCTGGAGCTTTACGACCATAATACAACACCATCACGAAATCCTTGGCTGATGAACCAATTGCAACTGGTACCCTTTCTGAGGAGGAGGTCATTTGAAGCCAAGAATCGACCAAGTTATTAAGCTGCAATGTAGGTACTATCGCCTGCCCCATACATCTGATTTCAACCTGTACAACAATCAAATAAACACTCAGTGAAGCATACAACTTGAAAACGGTACTCCTGTGTTTTTACTCCTTGTACTTGTTTATCTGAATAAAGACAAGTGATCTTCTTGACAATTGTTGCTATAACAAGTGTAGCCATTACCTCATCCTCACTTGTAAGATCCAATTTCCTCATCAGGTACTTTTGAATGAATGAAACTGGAATGTTCCCATCCCTGCCACCAAACAAGTTACGTTATGTTCCATTTTGAGGATTCCCCAAATTCCATCTCTACAAACTCCCCTCCCTTCCCACCCACACCACCCAAAATAAAAATAGCACCAACAATAAATTTAAAAGGTCAGCTCCCGTCTGGCTGTCACCACCGGTTTCGCAATTTCCATATATTTCTTAGTTCCTATTAAAATTACTTAATTTCAGTCACAGTCCAAGGACCATCTTCTCTGTATTGTAGTATGTCTATTTCAGAGTGTGCAATCTAGAAGATGCTGCACCAGCTGTGGTTCCCTTCCTAGATGCATTATGAAGACAAGTAGTGAAGTTCTGTTGTCATCTAAATATCTAGACATTCATCCATTAACCATGAAATATCATTTCATACTCTTACTGACTTAAAACTTGAACCTAGTTAATCAAGCTCCAAATGTACTCTCTGCCTTAAAGTCATCCAATAGTTAGTTTAAGCAGCCATATAAGACTTCACAAAAGGATACGGTAGGCATGATCACTTTGAGGGGCTAAGCTAGCTTTTTTCTTCTTTAATCCACCCCCACCCCCCACACCCAAAAAAAAAATGCAAACTTCAGTCATCAATGCGTTAACTGAGTATGTCTTCCCTCAGGATTTAGACAAATCAGAGTGCAATCTATGAGAAACAAGAAATACTTAAGTTTTTCCTAATTCTCATTACCAGACAACAAATATGTGAAATCTAACTCATATGAGGGAATAAAGGTTTCTTGAACAACTCAAACTTCAAGAATAATATTATTCAAAAAAGGAATTGTAAAGCCAGTACTCAAAAACAAACAAATAATCCAGATCAGAATAGCATAGAATGACTTATAAGAGCATGAAAATAGTTATTACAATTAAGTCCACAAACATTTGCTTTATGAGATGCTGAAACTTTGAGAAGTCTATATTATGCCTACCGCCTTTCATAAGACAATTATTTAATTCAAATTTAGAACAAAACCCACTGCGTATAAGTGTGGCAATTTTGTGAAAGCAATGCCAAAAATTTGCAGATGAAAAGATCTCTTCTTTAGTGTTTTGGAAAATCTTTTGCCCTTTAGAATATGTTACTAAAAATAAAATAAATGGAACTGAAAAAGCACTTTTAAAAAATTTACATTTAAACCTCAAAATCAAGTGTATACAAAGGGATGAATGGAGTATTTATTTTTCAAGTTAGGCAAAACTTAATATAGACAGTAACAATACTATGAAATGACAGAGTTGAAAGGAACTCACTTGATTCTCAAGTAACTAGCAGAAATCTGGGGCAACGGTTCATCTCCATTCCTAAACCAATATGAAGAGTTATGCATTATAAGAGTGGGAAAAAAAAGTTAATTGAATATAATTTGTTCCACCCAATTAAATAAATAATTCCAAGATATAAAGAGCTAAGCAGATTCTCACTGATCTTCAGAGGCCACTAATGAGAACCAAATCGGACTGATCCTTCTTTCACATTTAGTGCTAACAGCATCAAGCACAGCTTGTGGTGAAATACTCAAATTCCCAAAAGTTGGTTCCTTCTTTCGAATCCTTCGTAACTTTTTAGGCTTTTCTGATTCAGGAGGGTTAGGATCATCGTTACTCTTTCCATATTGAACTTTAAATTTCTGTCCCTGCTCTTTGACCTTAGATTTTCGGACATGTCCATCATTGTCAGAGGCATGTGGAGGTTCAGGTTTTGCAGCAGAACCTTGTGACGTAAACCTTGAAGACTTGCTCCGGTTTGCAGCTTCCACCAAACAATTTAAAGGTTTCCATAAATCAACTTTCCCATCCCACTGTTCAATGCCATTATCTGTTCCTTTAAGAGATGCAAGGCTTGATGGCTCAGCATTGGAAGTGTTCTGCATGAGGAATTATTCAGACATAAAGATGATGTTGGCAATGATAAGAGAAAACCAGAAGAAAGCTCAATACGAAGGCACATGCAGTAGCATCTAGTTTGCATTACTCTACCTGTCTTACATTCTGGGTAAATTTGTTCAGGGTCTCAGGTGAGTTAGAGCTTTCAGGTTGATCTTCAATATCAGCATCCTCTTTCTTCATAGGTTTCTCAATAGAAAAACTGGAACCACGTAATGATTTTCTAGCGACAGATTTTGATCTTCTTCCAGTCATTCCAGATTGTGTTGACACTCTGGGGGTATTTACCACTAATGAAGAAAGTGATCGCTCCTTTCTCTTCACTGGTAACATAACTGAAGGCACAACTTCAGGTGCCATCACTTTTCGCCTCTTATACGGGAAAATCTTTGCCCTTACGTCTTGCAAATTATGATCTGCCCTGGAAGTTGGAACCAATACATTCAGCTATACACTTCAGCACAATGTGATATTCTATCAATTTGAGTTTCTTGCCAATAAAAAAGAGTATGCAAGCCATAATTCATGCTAGCAAATCCATTCCAAAGAACACAAAGTCAGATAAATGGTAGTGTTATGCATAATCATAGCTTGGGAAATTCAGGTTTCAGTTTCTTTAGTCTACAAAGTATCAATGTTGATCAAGTACATATATAAAGCTCCTAAAAATATGTGCATGCTCTTACATAATGGAATAGTTACTTTTGCTATCACAGGTTGGGGTGGAAAATATGTGGGTCTTTGTGACTAAAATCAGAGATCAGTTTTCATACACACATTATAATATCAACACATGAAACCTCAGACCATCAGTATGACTACATATCCCTCATTTTCGTGAGCAAGTAGCACAATGCCTAGATAGATGTTTTATGTTTAGCACTGGGAGGGGTTAAAGTCTTGACAAGAAATGGCATATATGATTGTTGTATATATTTACGTAAATAATGAGCAAGTGTAACAATCACTGCTCTTTCCATCCAGGCTTAGATTGTACATATAAGCAATTTCTTATTAAAGAAGAATTTGTAAATTATTTATTCACAGTAACCAACTCAGCTCTTAAATGAAAAAAGGAGGGCATGAGCTGACACCATCTAAGGATTCCCAACTCTCAAGTATTAGAAAATGGAGGAATTTCTTCTAAGACTTCTCTTTCATTGGGGTGAAAGCAAGCAAGTACATGAAGTCCCCAGATGAAGTGAGCAAGTGAGAACTATATCAGCATTTTCTTTGAAACAATTTGCAAAGATTGTTATATGAAGATCTGAAATTTCCATTAGGTAACTTTTGTTAAATTAATTTTAATATGGCTCTGTCAATGAGAAATTGAAAAATCTCAGAACTTACCATATCAGAACTTCCATTGAGTACATGAACAAGAATTTTTATGTCAAACTGAAAACTGGAAAAGGGAGAGGTGGGCAGGAGTTATAGAGCATATCTAACCTCAGTTTCTCAAGTGGGACACAGCCTAAATCAATGTTACATATTGGGCAACATTCCGTCTCCTCGTCTGAGAGCTTCTTATAAATGCATCTCCTGCAAACTGGGTGGAGTTCCAAACAACAGATGATTTGAACCCAAGTATTTAATGTTAACAACGATAAAACTTACAAATTCACTTCAACAAAATGACAAGCTAAAGCAATTCACTTGAACTAGTATCTTCAATCATATGGAAAACCAACACTGAAGTGAGAGTGAGAGTAAATGTGATTTCCACTGAGGTAGAAGTGTAGAACTAATTCACGTATTCAAACAAAAAGCCTTATGAGTTTGGAACTTTGGCATGTATCGTCATCAAAACAACTTGCAGAGTAAAAACATGTGTTAATAAGCTTTAATTGTAAATTTCACAGCTAAGCATCTTTCCAATATAATTATCAGAGTATAGCATTAATTATATTGATGAAACAGGAAACTCTAGGCATATAGTTAGCGAAGTCAACTATAAGTTTGTGACCTAATGCTAGAGTTCCACATCTAAAAGCATATACGCAAACAAAGAGTAGCAAAGACCAGCTAGCAGATACCGAGTATCTAGATTTCTAGAAAGCAAATCCAAGCATAAACCGGGCAAGACAATGCAAAATCGAGCAAACTCGGATCGTAATCCGTCAATTCGAAATTCGAGCACATCATAACAAATCACGGAATCAATTGAATTCGAAGTACAAACGAACGGAGAGATAGCGAGAGACTTACATGTATGAAGGCATTCCGAAATAGTAGTAGCATCTCTGAAGAGCTTATTGCAAAGAGGACATGTCATGCATGCCCCAATCGTCTCTCTCCTCACTTTCACAACTTGATTCGACATCTCTCTCTCTCTCTCTCTCTCTGGCTACCTGTTCTCCGTTATCTATCAGCTCGTCGTCTTCCAAAAACAAAGCCCCGATTCAGAAGCTCCGAAACCTCAACGTGATTAGGCGGTGCATGTTAGCAACGACACATGAAACGTGAAATTTACGTCCATTCCCCGCCTCGAATCTGCATTAAAACCAAAACACAAAACTCGCGATTATGAATTAATGCAATGGAACGCCGGGAGAGATTCGAGTTTGAACAGACGAGAAACCTGCGAATCGGTGAGCTAAAGCGGCTCCGGCGGATTTGATTTGGGAGAAACGGAAGGTGAGCCGGCGACGGATTTAGGTCCGGCGGTGGGTGGCCGATGATCTGTGAGTATGCGTTGGATTAGGACTTGGGAGACGAAATCCACAGCGGCTTCACTCACAATGCCATGAACCCAAATAAAATTATTCGCTTTTTATATCTATTTTCGCATCTTTAGTATTTATTTTTTAGTAAAAAATAAATTCTTTTTTTAGTAACTAGGAGAAAATTTGAAAACCCCAAAATAAAACAGAGCCGGTAACAAAATTTTAGGTCAAATTACTCTTTACAACATCGATCAAAAGCAACCATTCTCATGTGAGTCATAAGTCATTCATACTCTCGATAGTATATAATTCATGAGAAAATATTCTATTATTTATAGAGAATTTTGTCAAAATACTATTAAAATAGTTAAGTTTCATATTGTTATTAATCAACGTTGTAAAAATTGACTCTTAGATGCTGACTAGTCGCTAGGCGCCCCTAAACCGAGGCGATTTCAGCTTTAGGCGGCTTTTAGTTGACCGACCGACTAACTAGTCACTAGGCACCTAGTTGGGTGCTTAATTAGGTCAAGTTGAGCGCCTAACTCGAGCGAATGGATTTTTTTTACATGCTTGACTACTCTCTTTTATATTTCTTCGACCATAAACTCAATTAATTATCTTTTTTTGAATACAACTCAATTAATTATTTAACATATGCAGTTGACTAGTTTTGGGGATTATATGATATAACTCAATTAATTATTTAACATATGCAGTTGACTAGTTTTGGGGATTATATGATATACTTGGATTACTCGGTTGCCTAGTCTTCTGGGCTTGGATTACTCAGCTGCCTAGTTCTTGACTTGGATTACTCAGTTGCCTAGTCCCTGGACGTCCAACTAGCTCCTAGCGTTTTATGCAACATTGTTATTAATATATGTATAATTTGTTCATGACGAATGTACTACCCTTAATGTTATTAGTGTACTTATAATTTACTCATGACAGTTCAAACTATGCTCGAGAAATAATTCATCCGCTTTTAATGCACACCCACCACTATCCAACACATGCCAATTAGTAAACTAACAATCGCATTTAATATAAAATTTTAGACAAATATGATTTGTTGATACCATAATAGTCTGAAATATTTAATAATTCACATTAAAGTCTGACTAATTTGACGTGGAATTACTATTCCATCCCAATTTTGAACAAGCATTGTGCATTCCTATAGGTAAGCACAATGGAAATACTAAAAATACAAGTCTTGAAAAACAGCTATGTACAAGTGTACAACTCCAAACTTAGCACAAGTCTAAGTTCAGCACAGGAGCATAGACCACTATCGTAAATACATGTTCAGAATACTAGAAACTAAGAAAAGTCTGTCAAGAAAACTAAATAATCATTGAACATTAAGTTCAACGAATAGCAACACTAATCAGTAACTGTCTAATAAACTCAAGTTTTACAAAAATTAATTAACAAGCCAAACTCAAGCTATAATAATTATTTCGCATTCAAACTCGAGCCAACCCTGGTAAGCTGCACCTGCAGCTGAATCTATGAACCTATCCAATGGATTGACTGACATTCATGCAAATATAATGGGTATAACTGCATAAAAATGTTTTGGAATAGCAACTCAATTACTTGTATTTGTAAACAGCAGGAGGAGAAAGGTCTATCCAAAATCAATAACTGAAAGCTAATCAGTAATCAAAGTTTCAAAATCCTGTGTAATAAGACACTAAACATAATTGTGGAGGTGGTGCTCCTGGTCCTGGGCAACAAAATAAAACTTCATGGTGCAAAATTGGCATTCAAAAACGGTATAAAGTAAATTGCTTTCTGACTTCGAGCTCCATAAAAGGTGCTGCTTTTGTTCGTCCAGAAAGGTAATGTGACATTGTTGACAACATTTTAGCTCCTTATGCATGGTGGTAGTGATGCAACTTGTATAGTAAGACTTTTCCAGAGGCATTTCCCATGGCCATGAAACCACTGTGAGGACTGAAATCCAAACACCGCGGGTAGTGCAGGGTTTGATTTGGGGGAGGCCAGTTTGAGAAAACTGTGAAGGATGGGATGTGTATCAGTTTTGAACTGTTCTTCTTCATGGTTGAACCGATGGCTAGAATTTGGGCATCACTATTGAATTTCATATAATCAACTTTGGTAGTGAGATTCTCGATTGTCTTCACAGGTTTTCTTTTCCCACCTAAAAAGTCGTCGGTGTTGTATATATTCACAATCCCACTGTCTGAACCAGCTGCAAACAAACCTCCAATTGGTGAAGTACAGAGAGCAGTACTGTTTATGCAGCCTTCATCAACACCTTTATGAAAGCAAGCCCTTCTTCTCAAGTCCCAATGATAAATCTGGCCATCTCCACCAGAGCTCAGCAACTTTTGTCCATCGTGGCTGAAAGCTAATGACCGAACAGTCCCATTCATTTTTAGCGTTCCAACCAGTTCCTTTGTTTTGAGGGAAACTAGCAAAATATACCCTTCATTGCCGATAAAAGCAATCATGTCAGAGTCGGGGGATACCTCAAAACTTTCCAAGCTCCTTTCCTCTCTACCATCAAGAGGGCCTATTTTATTCACTGTTGTCTTAACCAAATCAAGGGCATAGAAGAATTTTCTTCTACCTGATATAATAACTTGAGATCCATCAGGTGAGAAAGCTGCCTTTTTAATTGGACAATCTTCAATAAAGATGCTTTGAATTTTGGTATTATCTTTTCCATCAATTTGAAAGAATCGAAGTTTTTTATCCAATCCTCCAACAAGAAGCAACTGGCTATTCCTATGGAACTGAACAGAATTTATCGGACCACTTGAATACTCCCCTTTATTTGCATCAGCCAGTCTAGAATACTCTAGCAACCCTGGTAACAACTTTGCACTGCTTTTTACAACAAGTTCTTCATTTGTACGGAGGATATCACCAACTTTGGCATCCTTGTAACCATAGTCGTTGGCTGCTCCATTTTCTTCATCAGAACCTGAATCTTCTTCATCAGAGATGTAGCTTTCTCTCTGCGAATCAGTTCGCGCCCATTCCGTCCCTGGATTTAGCTTAACATGTTGAGCCCTCAATCTTGCCACATATGCAGAACCAGATATTACACTCTCATCCTCTTCCTTCCTCAACTTCCTCAATCTGTTTACTTTAGCTACGTTGATACTAGTCTTCTCTTCTTCTTCATCTATCCATGCAGGTTTCCGTTCCTCAGCCTCCTCTTCATCACTTCTTCCATCAGACAGTTGATTGTCATCTTCATAAGCAGTCAATGAACTATTGGCATGCCGGTCCACAAAGAACACTGCTGAATCTTTTTCAGCCTCTTCAGTAGTTGTTTTTTCATCTACCTTTCCAAATTCAATAGGAGAGTGCAAGGAGCCAAACAAGAAGTTCTCAAGCCTCTTCATCTCCCTCACTTCCTCGGGTTCTAATTCCTTCCGGTGTTTCTTTCTCTTCCTTCCACCTGTGGTGTCTAAATCAGAGATCTGCACATCTTCATTTTGTTCCTTGCCCTCGAGAAGTGAACGCTCATCAAGAGGCTCCCTTTTCTTCTTACCAGTTCGGTCTTTAGGAGCAACATTTTGAGATATTAAATTCATAGTTTCTAACATAGCAACTCCTGCAAAATTCCAAAATATATACAGAATTACTCAATTCCAATGAAAACACAGAATTTAAAAAAAAAAATTAGCAGGAACACATACTGCAATATACATACACATAACCGGAGAAACTTCAATGTCCTATATGAAAAAACATGGGCGTATTCAAATTAGAGCACACATATCAGCATTATTACTAAAAATAGTATATAGTTGCCGGTAGCTGAGGCTGCAGAGCTAGGGTTCTAATGAAGGCACAACCGTTGTATACATTAGAGCACGCAGATTCGGCTAACAGTATAGCACACAAATCCACTGCCGAACAAGAACAGAATTGATAGTTTTCGATTCTAATATCAAATACTATTGCTAGATTAACATATTTTGGGAGGAAAAACAATAAAACAAATTGCAATTACTAGAAAGGAGCACTGAAACAAATGTTTAGCCATAACATATCTGAAAGTTCTACAAGTAGACAGACATGAAACCCTAATGTTTCAAGGTCTATATATAGTTTCCCAGCTAATGAAGGTAAATATGCATGAATGGACATAGATAAGCAGGAAAGCATAAAATAATGAGTGCAAATACAAACACACCTTTAAGGAATCTCCGTCTCTGTACTTGAGCAACGAAACAAGCCTTCACTCCAGACCGAAAAATCAGGAAAACGCAATCGTATAAATGGCGGAGAAGTGGCGTTCTCGAGCTTTGCAGGCGGGGGAGGTGGGCGACGGTGGTGGCTGGGAGTTTGAGGGTTGTTTGGCGAAGAAAGGGCGTAGAATTGTTGGGATTATATCTTTGGGCCTGATAAGCCTAGCCCAACTGTTCATTGGGTTGTTTGATTCAAATTTTCATTGCTAAAAACAATAAACCTTTTTATTATTATTATTATTATTATTATAAAAACAATAAACCTTAACACTACTAAACATATTATATATATCAAATTAATTGAAAGCAGTCTATGGATGGCAACGGGGCGGAGCGGGGCGGGGAGTATACTCCTCGTCCCCGTTCCCATCTCCGACGGAGATTTGAAAGTAGTCCCTATTTCCGTCCTCGCGAGAAATTAGGCGGGGACGAGAATTCCTCGTTCTCGATTAATTTTTAGTCAAAATCTTAAATTAGTGTAATTTTTAATTTTAAAAAATAAAAACTTAATTCTTATTTTAATATATATATATATTTAATTATAATAATTCAGGGACGGGAGGGGTATCCCCGTCCTGTCCCCTCCCCGACGGAAAATTACATGTATTCTTCGTCCCCGTTCTTGATTCTCGAAATTTTTTTCCATCCTCATCTTCGTTGGAAACGGGGACGGGGCACATTGTCATTCCTAAGCACGCTATTTATATTATGTCAGCAACTTTGAGCAAGTAATATAAATAATGGTATTATTTTGCAAGGTCATCAAGATAACAACGGCTTAGTTTCAATATGATATTGTTAGTATACTCAGAGTGAGCATGTGACATATCTACTCCTAGTGGTGCAAATCTTAAACTTGTTTAATTTGTTCAACCAGTTAATGCAGTAGCGATAAAATCTAGTGCGGAATGTAAATCAAACAAAAAGTAAAGAACACAATAAATTATCTACCCAGTTCGATAGACCAATATCTACGTCTGAGGGACCACCATCAGTATGTCTAATCTAATATATTACCAGCAAGTCAAACAAATGGTAAGAGAACGCATTCAAACCCAACGTGTACCACACATTGTAAAGACTTATGTTACCAATATACAAACATACAAATCACTTAAATGATTTTTTATTTATTTTTTAACTATGTTTTCCTTCCAAAGTTAGCCTTCCGATTGGTTTATTCTTATCAGATCATTCAAAACGTCTTCATTCCGAAAATTGTTGCCTTCCAAAGTGGTTCATTCCGCTCACTTCTTGCCGACATCAGGTAGTTTATTACAATGATTTGCCAACATTTAAAATCCAAAAAATACGCTTTCCTTTGGTAACTTATTTCCGGCTGGCTTCTTTCGAGATACTTAAAATTCAACTATTTAGTATATATTATATGACTGTGGCAAATCGCCGCATTTGTTTTCTTTAAACTTGCATAGCTTAGATTCACTATATTTTTCGTCGTGTTGTTTTTTTTTTTTAAGTGTTTCAGACCAAATAAAAGGGCGACATCAATTACTGTTATTGATTCATTCGGAGGTATTAACTAATTTCTATATTAAATTTAGACAATTTCGTTTTATTCCGGCTATTGTGAAAACAATATACATTCTTGCTTCATTTCTACGTTGTCATGCTTCCTTTTTTTGTTCACAAATTCTTACCATTACTTTGGATTTTATTTTCCTCTTTTTTATCAGACACCTTTCATTTTGTCCCTGAGCAAAAACAAATAGATGATAAAGACATTTGCCAAAGACGTTGTGGTCTAGTACGTGGCACCCAGTTGCACCTCCACATGGGAAGGGGTGTTTTGAGGGGAGAGATAAACCTTTTGTCAGTTTTAATGCGATATTCGAAAGACGTGCATTAAATACAGCGAGTAACGTTCACCATATTAAAATTCAACTTTCTCGCGTATTTAAAATCGATATTTGAAAGACGTGCATTAAATACAACGAGTAACGTTCGCCATATTAAAATTCAACTTTCCCGCGTATTTAAAATCGATATTTGAAAGACGTGCATTAAATACAATGAGTAACGTTCATCATATTAAAATTCAACTTTCCCGCGTATTTAAAATCGATATTTGAAAGACATGCGTTAAATATAGTGAGTAACGTTCACCATATTAAAATTCAACTTTCCCCGCGTATTTAAAATCGATATTTGAAAGACGTGCGTTAAATACAGTGAGTAACGTTCACCATATTAAAAGTCAACTTTCCCACGTATTTAAAATCGACATTTGAAAGACGTGCATTAAATACAGTGAGTAACGTTCACCATATTAAAATTCAATTTTCCCGCATATTTACTGGTTCAAAATTTTGAGAAATGAGTTATCTTCTTTCGATGCCTTTTTTGACCTTACTATATGAGCATTGTTATTTACTTATTTCATTTCGGTAAGGCTTCTTCCGAAACTGGAGCCATGTTCTCTTAACAAGACCTTAAAATTACTCAACTGTTACAGATTACACGTAAGGAATACTATATACAATACAGAGTTGTACTAAGACTAGAAGTGAGCAATCGGCGACGCCAACCACCGGCGAAAGCTCCTCGGTGTGAACAAATTCCTGGGCGCCTAACAGATTAACCAACTCCTCAAAGCTAAGCGGCGTAGGACGAGAAGACAAAGAAGCAGTGAATGTCCGAAACCCATACGCAGCCCATGAAAACCATAAATATTATGCTCGTCATCAGTGACCATACGACCGACGAGCACCAAATCCTCAAGCAAGACTTTCACTCTGTAGAGGTAATCCGCAACCGAAGCTTCTCTATGCTGCAAGGTCTGCAATTGAGTGAGAAGATGGACAGTTTACGCACGAGAAGATGAAGCCAACACAAGTTTTATAGCACGCCAGGCAGCCATGGACATGTGTCGGTCGAGAACCAGTGGCATAACCTCTTCTGTCAAAGAAGAGATGATTATCGACAAGATACCTTGGTCCTGCTGAATCCATAAGCGATATGCAGGGTTCACATCAACAGGGCAGTGGAAGACGTTTCACCAGCGGGAAGAGGCACCGTAGTAGCGAAACAGGGAATGGATTCGTCTGTCGATATATCCCATAAAGTTTTGACCTCGCAGAAACGGTACAAGCTGAGCTCACCAAAACACAAAATTGCGACTAGTGAGCTTGATACTGTACTCACAAAGCGGTGAGTCGACGATAACGAGACCGACCGCATCAGAAACAGTCCGCTTGGAAGAGATATGGGCAGAACCGTCATTAGCGGCCATGGAGAACCTAGCGATGATACCAGAGTAGGTTTGATTTATCTGAAAGAACTCAACTGTTACAAATTACACGTAAGGAATATTATATACAATACAGAGTTGTACTAAGACTAGAAATAATCTATACTAAGAGTCCTAATACACATAAATTCTTCTACCCTATTACAGAAACGTCTGAAAGTAAATAATAAAGTGAGATTTTTTATCCACTAAATCTACAATATAATTTGCCAGCCAATGAGCAATTAGCCGGCACACATGAAAAACCCTAGCCGATTAGTCAACAACGCTCCTCACCACGCTCCATTTATCCACATTAGAATATATTTTTTATTTTAAAAAGCATAGGCGCCAAGGCGCCAAACCATCAAAACTCCCGCGCCTTACCCACTACTTCCGCGCTCTTTATTTCGTCCCCTCCAAACACTCTTCCATCTCCCCCAACACGTTTCAACTTCTTCTCCGCCGTAGTCTCTCCCACTTCTCCGCCCCAAAACCCTCCAAATGCACGGCCACGTCCCGCACCCCGCCACGCCCACCTCCGACGTCGTCTTGCCGAAGCGCGGCAAGAAGCGTGGGAACTACAACTGCGGCCGATGCGGTATGCCGAAGAAAGGCCACGTTTGCCATCTCCCTAAGGATTATACGACTCCCACCTCCGATGCTAATACTACGGCTCTCAGCGACGCTACTTCCTCCGCCGCCTCGCCGCTGCCTCCGCCGCCGCCGTCCAGCCAGCCTGGCTCCCGGCTCCGGCGAGCGCTGTCGTTTGATGACGTGGATGTCAGTGAGTCGCCTGGATCTGACGACGACGAGGAGGACTTTGAGTTTTTGGATCTAGGCGGGTCCGGTAACTTGCCTTTCGCTTGCGCCTGGGAGGTGCTCAAGAGGTTGCCTCCGCCGGCGTTGTTGTCCGCCGCGAGTGTGTGTCGGGGATGGAGAGATACGGCTAGGCGGCTGTGGAGAGCGGCGGAGGAGCTCAGACTTAGAGTTCCAGCTAAGGCTCAGATTGGACACGTCAGATCGTTGCTGCAGAAATGCCCTGGGCTCGTAAGACTTTCTCTTAGAATGGAAAGGTTAGGTTCATGAATGGCAGACGGGCCGGATCTAAAATTTTATCCAATCAACGGATCGAAGTCGATTAAAAATGGATTAATTTGTTTGATTGAAGATATAAACTTAATTACAAGGAAATCCGTAACAAAATCACACTAGATCAACGCGATAATGAAATTATCCATACTGAAACCCATAATAAACATCGTAACATGATCATTATTTAGAAGAACGGAAGTATACAACACACTGGAACTGGAAGCTGATCTGTTTGTTATATTTTTCTCTTTTGGTCTTGCAGTGATGTTGATGCTATTATGCTGGCCTGCGTTGCTTTTTCTTGCCCTAACCTGGAATCCTTGGAGATCTTTACATCCAATACCTCAGTAAATCGGATTACTGGGTATGCTTTTGATCTTGACTTTTGTTGTGATATTTATTTAGATATATTCTGTTTTTGTGCAGATCTGAAACTGTTAAAACCTTATCTTAGCTATAATCAGTAACTGTTTGATTTTGTGTCTCTCTATGAGAGATCTAAGCTTCACTATGAATGAGGCTCTAATCATATTGTTAAGTTGATATACATGGATTTCAATTATCACAAACTGTTTGATATTGTATTGTTCTGTTTGTGATATCTAAGCTTCATTGTGTATTTGTACTGATACTGCCTCATTGCAATAATTTTTTGCCTTCTGTTTCATGCCTTTATTCTTCTTCCCTGTAGTACACAATGGAATTCTCTCTTACAGTATTGTTTAATGGATTGCTTTGGTGGTCTGATCACATTAAGTAACTTAATATGTTTGGATACAAAGTTTTGGTGGGTCTTGTGTTAGGGTCGTAAAAATGAATGAGGCTTGATTTATAATTCCTTGTCCAGGGAGGAACTAGGACATTTTGTTTCTGATAGAAAATGCCTTACCAATCTCAAGATGGAAGGGTGCTCTAATCTTGGTGGCTTCAGTCTTTGTTCAACCAAGCTTTCTACCCTTTGGCTTTCAGGACTCCGTTGTCTCTCTAAGATGGTATGTGTTTCAAAGTTGCATGTTCAGTAACATCCTAATTACAATACTATAATGATTTTTCCCTTATTTGCACAGGTGTTCAACTGCCCTAATTTGAATGAAATTTCACTAGATTTTTCTCCTGAGGAGAATGATAGCACTGACCTTTCTGCCATGGTGGAGGGCCTTGGAAGAGGCTGCCCCAAACTACAAATCATTCACATTGCTTCTGCCCGTCTTTCACATGCTGTTGTTCTTGCACTAACAGCAGCAAATTTGAGGTCTGAATGCCACTTGGTTTTGGATATAACTACAAAGTTCCTGGTCTGCAACTGAGTTGTCCTTTTCTAATTTGACAAGGAGTTTAATAAATGAGCATGGTTGCTTTGATCTGTAGGGCGTTGCGGATGCTTTCTCTTGTAATGGGGTCTGAAATAACTGATGCATCTGTTGCAGCTATTGCTTCAAGCTACTCGAGCCTTGAGCTACTTGATCTTAGTGGGTGAGTTGTGTGCTACCTACTTACCTAGTCCTGACATTTTATGGTAATTGTCCTGATAAAACCTTGATTAGTAAAAAATAAAGACTAACAGGAGCCTGGATGATACCTTTGGTTCATTTGTATCAAGTCTAATTTAGTTTAAATGCTTCTAGGAATATCTTGTGATATTTTGTTTCTAAGAATGACTTGTTTTTGATTGTTCTTTTTCTCTTGTTTCAGATCCAGCATAAGTGACAGTGGCATTGGAATGATATGCAATGTTTTCCCAGAGAATTTGTCCAAACTTCTCCTTGCACTTTGTCCAAATATCACTTCAAGTAATACTCAAAATGCCTATAATTCTCCTTTTGCAATCTATTGCACATTCATTTGAAATAGAGTCTGACATCTTTGATTGTTAGGTGGAATTCAATTTGCCGCAGCTCAATTACCTAATCTAGAGATCATGGACTGTGGATTTACCATATGTGATCCAAATCCCGACAGCGAAAACCCTGAGGCAAATGGTGATCATGATGTACAGAAAATGCCCAACAGCAGACAGCACCTTGTATATCAAAAGCTGATTATAAAACACAGCAGGTTGAAGAAACTAAGCTTATGGGGTTGCTCTGGTTTAGATGTGAGCATTTACAATCAAAAATTTGAAGCAGGTGTTCTCAATTTCAAATGTGATTTTCTCCTGATTATTTTAAATTTCAATGCAGGCATTATACTTGAATTGCCCAGAACTTAATGACCTAAACCTAAATTCTTGCAGTAATTTGCAACCAGGTACTTTTTGATGCCTTTCTAAAGCTCTCTCCCTATAAGCCAGTTGAAATATGATATTATGTCTATAGTATCTAAAGCTCCATATGTTTCTGTGGCATCTTTTAGAGAGATTGTTACTTCAATGTGCCAATTTGGAAAATGTTCACGCATCGGGTTGCCATGAGATGTTGGTCGAGACCATTCAAAATCAGGTACCCTATGCTTATTGTCTTATGGATTCAAATGTAAATGGTTAAGATTAGCAGACACATCTTTTGAAACCCAAATTACAGTGCAAAAACTGCAACAAACTAAGAACAGTTTATATAGAGAGCTCAATCACTCTTATTTGAAAAAAGCTCTGGTAGGGTGCAACCTCACATAAGTTGGTTAGGTTATTAGCTTGGTAACCACAAGGTTCTATGTTTAACTCCAAGTGTGAGCGGTTTATTGGCTTTTTTTTTGGTTTGAGCCAGTCAACAAGAGTCAACCTATGTTGGTTTACCTTGTGGTTACAAATTTATTTGCTTCACATTCTTGGATAGTGGTTGAGTTTTTCTCATCTAAAAAAAGCTCTAGTAACTGTTTTGGCATTTCATCCAGGTATGCAGCAGTGATTTCATGGCAGTTGAAAACAATATTCCATGCAAACGCCTACCTGATGGCTCCAAAAGGATACAAGTACCTCACTTGTTCAGCCCACAGGTAATAAGAGATAACTAGATAAGCTGTATAATCAAATAGTTTCTCCTCCATGAAGCCCTGTGATTTATCTTCTCTACTTGATAGACATTTATATATCTCTTGTTATATATCTGCAGCCATCGGATGGTGAGAAGAAAAAGAGGAAGATTTCAAGAAGCAGGTGTGCTGTGCTTGTAGATACTTAGCCTAATATGCCCCAGTCCCCAGGCATTGTTGTTATTATTATAGGCTGTAATAGCCGTAGTTGTATCACCTTCCCAAACTTGGCCTAAAATATTAAGATCTAAGGCAAACGTCTGTCTGCCTGCCTGATCATTGTAATTTTTTTTCCTTAAATAAACCAAACTGCAATATCCTCATAGGAACTGATTAAAGATTCAAAGGCCATTGCCTTGCCTTGTACCGTTGTCTCCTCTCTCATTAATAAATAACTTATTAAAATATCTTTTCTTGTATTTCATATTCCTTTTCATAATGAATAACGCCACTTTTTTCTCATTTTCATTTCTTTTAATAATTTTTCTTGTTGCATCAAAGTTCATGTACGAGGTTAAGATACTTTGGATAAGATTTGGTTGATTTAAAGAAATAGGACTAAAAGATTTAAAATTAAGAACTATGCATGTGAATGTTATAGTTGGAAGAATAAAAAATTGTGCTCCAAAAGGGGTGAACGGGGGTGTTTGTGTAAGAATGGTGTATAGATTTGATTCTTACCAATACATTTTTGTCAAGAATGAGATTTACACAACGCACATCCTTGGAGTCTCAGATAATGGTTGTGGATTTTTCTTTCCTCATTCCTACTGCGAACATTAGTGACTTGAATGTATAGAAGTATACAGAATACAGTTTAATGGTGGGTTCATTCTACCATGAACATTGAGAATTTGAGTGCGAAGAAGTATGCAATTTATTATTGAGTTTTGAAATTAGATTGATTTGATGTACCTTCTCATGAGTCTTAGGGTGCGGGGTTATAGTGAAAGTGAACTTGGGTTAGAGTAACTACATTCGTGGTTTTTTAGAACTAAAAAACTTGACTTGGATTTTTATACTAATAGAAAGCATGATTTTTCTCTCATTTTTTTCCTAAATACAAGTTCTTTGTGGGTCCCAAAAAAAACATTTTACGCGCAAAACGCACACCCATGCGCACAGCATGGCGCGTGCATTGTTGGGCCCGTAAAAGAATTTTTTAATTTATTATTTTATTTTATTTTTTTTAAATCTTTGCCAGACCTGTTTTACTTGTTTTTTTTTACTCACCTTTTAGTCTCCTCTCTCTCCTACTTAGTTTGCAAAAAATCAACAAAATATCTCAACAAATGAGGTTGCTCTAGTTCACGTGTATCGTGAGCAGAACTTGCCTACTTTTTGGCCTCTTTGGCAATGCGTAGAAGGGTAGAGAGAATGTTTTTTGCGTCTCCCCCGACGGGCTGCGAGAGATTAGTTAGCAATGACCAGATAGGAGTGGTGGTTCCGCATCACGTTTATGAGACGGCGTAGGCTGTTGTCTCTCTTTTTTGCTATTTTCAGCTTGGGGTTTCCCCTCTCCTTTTGTATTCCAAAAAGAAAAAAACAAATGAGGTTGCTCTAAAAAAAAAAACTAAATTGTATTGTTCTCAGTACAGGCCCATTTCTTAATAAATTTATCTGATTATGGGTCAATAGCCCAAACGATTCAACCCAATATTTCCAATGTTTATCATTCTGTTGAAAAGCTTACGCACATTCAATTCAATTAATTGCAATTGCTCTGCTCTGTTCAATTCCAGGGAGTGGAAATGGAGTTCTCAACGTCCTTATCAACGAGGTCCGCAACACTCCACCGTGCGCCCTCAGGTGTGATTCCAAGCTTGCATCACAGCTTTCTAATTGTGTTTCAGCTACTGCATCATTAATTTTATCATCGCCAAATCGATATGGAATCATCAGATTTCTGATCTTATAGCCGTTCCGCACCTTAACAGCTCCGTTGTTTCTATCTCTCTATGATTTACTATACGTGCATTGACTCGTAGGAATGTGTAATCATGTTACCACGTATTCGATTTTGCAGAGACGTTGCTGCTACTCAGAAGAGTGAAGTTTCCTGCGTCTAACCAATGTTATGCTTCGTTTCTGCGGATCAAAAGAGCTATCAGACCTTCGGTACTTTCAATTCCGAAGGGAAATCATTCGCAGGTTCAGTTGGCGTTTTCTCTTGCGATCTGTGCCTGCTTGTAATTGGAATTAGCTGCAGATTATATTTTATACGAATATCACCTGTGCTGCCGAGGTGGAATTGACTAAACCAACAAAATTAGGAACGAGACAATATTATTAGTAATAAATACAATTGTTGTATTATGATCACATCAGAGCTCTCCTTAATTATGTATAATATGCTTCTAATAGATACCATACTGTCTATATGCTAGCTTACCAATGCTGGTTAGTATAATAATCTTACTATGTCAAGTTGGTAACCTAGGTCCTAGGATACAATCTAACACTGTTTTCTCTTTCATCGTGTGAATTTTATTTATTTATTTATTTATTATTGTTGTAATTATTATTATTTGCTCTCTGATGCTTTACCATTTTATAATTGCCAATATATATATATTGACATCCATCTTTTCAGGTATGTTGCCAAAGGAAACAAATTCCAGTCATAGATGCTGAGTATGTTGGCTTCATTTCACTTCTAGTTTGAACATTTCCTTGAGCTTTATAAATAATGTTTACTTGTTCCTATTTTAGCATATGAAATTTTCGTTACAGTTTTTCAATGAATATTACAGATATTGTTTTTTATTGTAAAAGAAGGAAAATAAATTTCTTTCTGTGTTTTTATTAACTATTAGTAGTAATTTTTTTCTTAATATACTTCACAGTTGTTATATATGATTCTTCCATGTTTTAGGTGCATGGATGACATATATGATGCCTTGGCTGAGCACCTTGTTCCTACAGCTGCAGCCGCATCAAATCCCAATTTAAAGTAATTTATACCTTCTTCAATCTTGTAAATACTGCTTCTCACCTCAAGGTGATAGGATTTTATTGTTCACCATGAAATAGACTTCTCTTTCATTATAAAGACTTGGGCTCTGTAAGTGTCAGTAATTTAGACTTCTTGTTTTATTTTAGCATTGGCAAGCTTGTAAACACAGAGTTTCTCTGTAGCAAATAATCTGCATAAATGTGCAGGCATATTGTTGGTTTGGCTGGTCCTCCTGGTTCTGGAAAGTCAACTCTTGCTTCTGAGGTTGTCCGAAGAGTTAATATGTTGTGGCCACAGAAGTCTTGTTCCTTTGATTCCCAAGTGGAAACACCTGCAACTGCTATTGTTCTTCCAATGGATGGATTTCATCTTTATCGCCGTCAGCTTGATGCAATGGAGGTTGGTTTTGATAATAGCAGATTTTTCTGGTGTGTAATAACTATGCTATATCTATGGTACACATGATCTTAAAAACCCCTAGTATTTACAAAAATCATTGTAGACCAATAGTAGATCAGCTAAATACGTGCAAGGTGCAATAATAGTTATACTCATGTTATTTGAATTTCTATTACCACTCCATTGATTTAATCTTGTTTATTGCATTAGCTCCATTAAAAAGATGGAGTTATATGTTCCCTATAATTCTTTAGTATGGAACCTTCAAACAAAACACTTAAGCAGCAGAACTTCATGCAGATTTTGTTCTAGTAGGTGTAAGCATGCATCCGGAGATGTTATTAGGCTTCACTTTAGCACTATGTGGACTTTTTATATTATGTGACTGCTGTTCTTTGGTTGATACTTGATAGGATCCGGATGAAGCGCATGCCAGAAGGGGAGGTTAGGCTCTTTATCACACTATTCTTCAAGTAAATTACCTAGTAAAATCTCTGTCCCGAATTATGTCTCATTTGCTTTTTGCACCCAAATTAAGAGTAGAGTAGTTGATTATATTTGCTTGAATGTAAGAATGGTGAAAAGTGAAGTAGAAAGCTTATTCCAAAATATGTAATTTTATTAGTACAAAAATGAGTTCCATTGTTCTTGTTTTGTTAGAGAGTTTCCATTTTAAGAAGGGAAAATTGTAATTTATGCCCCTCCATAATAGGCCAATTATCAATGTGACTACTAAATTATTAGTGGTGTACATGTACCGTTTTGAAAATTGAGGGGCAACATTTACACCTCTAATAATTCAGGAGTCATTGATAATTGACATATTATGGAGGGGTATAAATTACAATTTTCCCTTTAAGAAAGTGGTCACCTTTGTGGGACTGACTAAAAAGTAAAATAATACAGATAAAATGGGTTAAATGGAATAGTACTTTAAGATTTATGTGCATATCTAAATTTTTTTCCACCTTTTCAATTCAGCTCCATGGACATTTGATCCCAACTTGCTGCTGAAGTGTTTAAAAGCTCTGAGAGATCAGGTGAGTAGAAAAATCACATTTTACCAAGTTCTAAATCATTAATATTTGACTTTATATCTATAGCCGCTTGGTAATTCTTGTTATCTGAGACTTTACATATAAAGGAACTCATTTCTCAGTAAGGATGGTTCTTGTCACTGATTTAAAATAAGCATACAAATTGTTATGGAAATTAAGTATCTGGTATCATGTTCTCTGCACCCCAGGGATCAGTATATGCTCCATCATTTGACCATGGTGTTGGAGATCCAGTGGAAGATGATATCTTTGTCAGTGTTCAGTAAGTAAATTATACTTTAGATTATAATGTTGCCCAAAGATTTTATTGCAATATTCTCGACTCAATTCAGTAAAGTAGAATCTACCTTTCATTTGCAAAGATGGACTATTAGATGGAAAGTAAACTCATTCCATGCTCTTATTATATTTTAGTTGCTTATGCCTTAATTGGTTCTTAAAAGTATGTTACTGTTGGAGCAATAATAGTAGTCAAGTGATTAAGTTCTTTTTTGCATTACCAGCATTAATGCATTACCCATTGTTTTGGGTCTTGCAGTCACAAAGTGGTGATAGTTGAAGGTAATTATTTGTTATTGGAAGAGGGTGTCTGGAAAGATATTTCATCAATATTTGATGAAAAGTGGTAAGGCATTCTTCTTCTTCTTCTTCTTCTTCTTCTTCTTCTCTCTCTCTCTCTCTCTCTCTCTCCCTCTCTCTCTGAATGCACATTCAAAAGCAGCCAACAAACTTTATGGAGTGGTCAAAATGCATTATAGTTGAATTGAACTTAGCCTGCACAAATTTCTATTCCTCACGTAAAACTTAGTTGACAGGTTTTATGGCATCAGTGAATCAGAGTAAAACATTTCTGCTTGATTAATGTTTTGACATCATATGTTACGATGCATTTATTTTGAAGGTTTATTGATGTTGACATTGAAAAATCAATGCAACGAGTCTTAAAGAGGCACATAGCAACAGGTATATGCACAAAAACTACCGGTCTGTTAACTCTCATTTCCATCTTGAAGAAAAAGGACTGATTAGGTCTGCTTTAATTTTCTGTCTATGGTGTAGGGAAACCTCCTGATGTTGCTAAATGGCGGGTAACTTTTATCTAACTTTATCTGAACCAATTCGCAAACCATTCAGTGCCTCGCTAAAATGTAAGGCCTTTTGTTGCTTACCACATCTTGCAGATTGACTACAACGACAGACCCAACGCTGAACTAATCATGAAATCCAAGAAAAACGCAGATTTGGTGATCAAGTCAATCGACTCTTCAAGGTGATTAAATCCCTAGCTAAAGCCCGAAAACTCTAGCTTTCATCGCTTTCCTTTTTTTGTTTGGTATGAGGAAACATCTTGATAAAATAATTGCTATGGTTGAAAACCAGTGCATGATCTGTCACCAGCAATAATCTTCATTGTTGTATGAGTTGACTTAAAACATATAAAGTGAATTTTGATGCAATAATTGGCGCTTAACCACCAATGTTGGTTCTTGGAGAAGACGAGAACCAACCAAAGTGGCATACATAAATGCTGTAGAGACAGGTAGACAAAAGCACATTGTTTGGTACAAGCCTTAATATCACTTCTCAAAAAGCAAACCAAAAAGAAAAATGCAGTACTGATAAAAATGTTAGGTTTTTGCATACACAATTACCCAGTAGATTATCTCACATCCATACTTTTGGGCACAGTGGGCACCCTATTATTAGGCAAACCATAAACAGAGACTGAAACGTACAAAGGAAAACACTAAAGTCTTAGATCATCATCATCATCATCTTCACAACCTTAAATTTACTGTCCTCTCTCCCTGATTAAATACACAATTAAACAACCTTTAATCCATACATCAATCAATTCAAACCACTATCATAACAATACCATTACCCACTAGATCAACTTACAAACACAACCCCCACCACCCCGCACCTCCGCCATCACTACCGCACGTGGTGGTTGGCTTCCCCTTCAGCTTCTGTTCTTGCATTTTTCCATGGCTCTAGGCGCTGTTTTTCATACATAATCATATCAGAAGAGAGTAATAATAGTATACAAGACAATCCCAGCTAAGTTGGTCAGCCTCCAAGTAGGAGCAGCCTATTGACCTTCTTAGTTCAGAAGGTTTGAGTTATCAGTCAGCTATGAACAATCTAAACTAGTTTACCTCCTTGTGGTCTTTTGCTTGCTAAAGTCACAAGACGAACTATACGTTGTGCATACCCCATGATAGTGGCTGTAAGTTTTTCTCGTCATTAAAAAGAAAAAAAAAACATGATCCTATATATCACTTACCAAGCCCAATAGCTTCTGTTCCTTTCATAATACGCAAGCGCTTGCAGGATTCTACAAACATCCTGGAACACACAATCAATATATATTAGATTAGGTTACATGCAATAATGCATGCATATATAATAAGATTAATAATAGGGTAAATATATAGATGAATAAGATTATATATATGAAGGCTTACTCCCATGGGACATCGCCGACAAGCATCCAATCACCATCCTTGTCTTCATAGGTGGGAACGTAATCAGAACTGTTCAACACGTTCATCAGCTTGCTCTCGTTCATGAAATCCTTCATCCCTTGCGCTTCACAATTACCTTCATTCATCCACATAACCACTCTACTTTACTTCCTCATTTCATAATTTTAACCTCCAAGGATAAAAGTTAGTTTGAAATTTGTGATATGGACTTAGTAGTACTTTCTCAACCTATTGAAGCACAAAGAGCCAATAGCCCCACTGGGATTCTTACTTCTCATTTGAGAGAGTCACAACTATGTCGTTTGACCACAATGTCTTTAGCGTGAAGGCATTTAGAAATTACATTAAAATGTACTATTAAACACAAAAAATTAAATTTAAAAATAATTAAAAATTGTTAAAAAAAAAAAGCAATGAAGAAAGAGTTGGTTTGCCTAATGAATAATAAATAAGACAGACAAAATGGGACAGATGGAGTAACTGTTAGTCTTTTTTTTTTTTTTTTTTTTTTTTTTTTTTTTTT
>NC_044929.1:22553121-22587152 GCF_003576645.1 Ipomoea triloba
TTCAAAAAAAAAAAAAAAATAAATAAAAAAAAAAAAAAAAAAAAAAAAAAAAAAAAAAAAAAAAAAGGGGAAAATTTTTTTTTTTTTTTTTTTTTTTTTTTTTTTTTTTTTTTAGTACGTGGTCAATAAAATAGATTGACATAATTGATTTTTTAGTAGTATCCGAACCTGTTATAAAATACATGATACCAAGAAATAATAATAAATATATGCATGTTGGCATGTTGCATGCACCATGTATGCATATGAGCGATGTATCATGTATGTATAGGTGTGTGTATGTATTATATGGAAAAGATGATTGATGAGTACCAATAGTGAAGGAGCCGAACATCTTGGCCAAGGCATCAGACAGCTCTTGGTAACTCTTGTACATGCCTAGGTCCACTTTCCTAAGGTAGGGTGCACCATCCATGCTAACCTTAACCAACACTGCCGCCTTGTCGCCGCCGTCTTCTCCGCCGCTCTTTTGGTGGTTGTTAGCGGCCAGGATGTTCTTCCGGTAAGACCGGACTGGTGGCCAACCTACAACCTGTGCCCTGATGGATTCCCATCCAACAACAAAAACTCATTAATCTCACAGATAAGATAACCAGTAATAGAAAAAACTCTGTCTAATAATAAGTTGGATCTAAAAAGTGTTGATAAGAATCAAACTCACGACGTTTAAGTACGAAAGTCATGCTCTACGTACCCACTTAACCACTTCTTTCGGGCCGAACTATGCCTATTTTTTTTTTATATATTGCTAAAGGTACTGTAATCAATACAATAGTTTTCTTTTTTGGACCAAACCCAACATATACATAAATGTTATCCTTCTATACTTAATTTGCATATAGAAAAACTTGAACCCAACATTTTATCTTGGGTGAAATGTTCCCTTTCACCAAAAATAAATCGTAACACACTTAAAAATAGTAAAAAATTAAATATTCATTTTAAAAAATTAAAAATATATTTAGTGCTTAATTTGTTATATAATGTAAGCCCTATGCTGCCTATGCTGTTTATCATAAAGTTAGAGAGAAATTTTAAGGTGTCCTCCACCAATATCAGTGCCTATTTATATAAGTGTAACCCTCTATGATATTTAAATTATATAAGATATGTCCACAATATCTAATGTATGTAACAAGCTAGGACATATCATATATATAATCATACTTGATATGCACAAAAGATACTCATACTAATGAACATCGAAACAATTTCCCCAAAATTATATACCTTGTAAATATCAACTATAACTAAGGAAGCCTTGATAACCAATAGGTTAGCAAGTAGCTAGGAAACAGGAAGTTTTGTATGAGAATGTTTCTGTAGGAAAAATGCCTAATATTTTTTTAGGTAAAATATAATACTTTTCTCTGCATTCATAAAGAGTACTATGTATTATATTTTAATTAAAAAACATTACATATCTTTATGGTGAAACAGTTTCACGTGAGATTTGAGTTGAATCTATGTTACCTTACCTCGAAAAAAAAATATGTATAACATAACTTACCATCAAACTATACTCAAAATAGGGAGGAATATATATACTTATATTATTAGAGATAGATACAAGTTGAGTAGCAAAGAAATGTAGAAATTAATCTTACTTGGCTGGAGGCTTGATGACAGCATCATTATCATTATCCTTATTGTTGGCCTTATCAGAAGCATGGATCTGTGAATCCTTAGACGAAAGCTTGAGCTTCAAATCCACATGATGCCTGGTTTCTTCAAACCCTCTTTTTCCCTTTCCGGCCGTCGCCGCCGCCGTGGCACCGCCATGCTGATCTGCGGCGGCTTCTTTAGCTCCGCCGCCGCCACCCGGCAACCCTAAGCTCAGCTCCAACTTGCTTTCTTCTCCGACCAACGCCATTTTCTTGGTTTCTGAGGTTTTACAGATGAGATGAGAGTATAAATTAAATTGTGAATAAGTAGCAACGCGAAAGTTATGAGCAATGGAGAATAAAATTTGAGCAATAATAATGGATGTATATGGAAAGACGTATTAGAAAGGGGAGAAGGGCGTGTTTGTCTGTATGGGGTATTAATACCCCCATGGGTCACCTTTGTCCATTTTATTATTTTAATAATAATAATAATAATAATAATAATAAAGGGATAAGGGTTAATTAAGTAAGGCGTTGAAGTATACACGAAATTGTAATTAGACTATTCAATTTAAAAAATTATAATAAGATATTGAACAACACAAAAAAGATGATGCCAAGCACCTTGGGCTCAGATGATATGTAGTGACTTTCAGGTGCGGTCAGTAGATACCCCCTTTGTTTCAGGCATCCGAAGACAAAGAGACCTCTTTTCGTCTTCATCTGGTAACTGCAACATTAGTAGATACGAGGTCGCGTTTTTTTGGTTTTTGCGATTTTTAGGGACTTGGTTGTAGGTTTTTTTTTTAATATATTTTATTTTTAAGTTGGATAACCCAAATGTAATTTTGTGTGTAGTTCAATGATCTATTTGGCCCTTATTGGTAAAAAAGTATTCTTCAACACCGAATTATTATAAAAAAAAATGTTACTCTTGAGCACAATTAAATTGATTGACTGATCTAAAGTAGTGTTTATAGCTTCATTGCCCCAACTCCTAATACCAAGAAACTCGGTATGAATTTGTTTTTTTGCAAGCACTAGCGTACACACATTTTTAGAAAACTTAATTGATACCATTGAAACACATTTTGCCATTTACTTTTCTATCAAAATTCTAGCAAAAAAAGGTAGGTAAAATCCCTCGAATTTGAAGGGCAAACCTTTAGAGAATCTGGTGTCGTTTGCTTGAATCCTATTTAGGGCAACGATATAATGAATTTGTAACATTGTGAGCACATTTATACAAAAACTTTGAAGAATATAATATAATTTAGTGTTATTGAGATAGATGTTACGATTTACTCTTCCACTAAATTGTAGGACATATATATAAGGGCACTTGAGGGTCGTTGAGTTTACGATGCAAAACTTTAAGAAAAATGTTAGAATTGAGATAAAAGTTATTCCGTATTAAACAAGTGCCCTTTTAGCCATATAGTACAGTACTAGAAGACATTGTCTTTGTTTACTTTAATGATGTACCATCCATATATGATCGATCATTAATTATATTGTACTAGGTTTGTTGTTGTATATATGATTAGAAAACCAGGCAGCCATGAATACAATGTAGAATAGAATGTGAATTTTTCAAGTACTTTAAGAATAATGTTAGGTTTTATACAAACAACTGCACTGGAAGATGTTGTGTTGCAAGATTGACACCAAGAGGGTGCAATTATGGTCCATTTATTCGGTCACTCATTTCGGGACTGAATGTGAAGTGAAGGATTTTTTAGATGATGACTAGAGTTGTCAATGCGGGTTGGTGTGCGTTGCGGGTGACGCGGAGATTCGAACCCATAACCTTTTGCATGGCTCTGATACCAAATTAAAGCATGTGCTCCATCTCAACTAAAAGCCTAAGCTAATAGTTGGACTGCACATATTATATTTTATGCTCACAGGGCTTGCCAAAACCCGTCAAAACTCGCCCTTGTGGTGGGGCGAGCTAAAAAGCCAGTCAAAATGTGGGTCTAAAGGGGGCCAGCCCGTCCCGCCCCATCCACTCTCCTTAGGCCTGCGGGGCGGGACGGGCTAGCCCGATAGGCTAAGTCTATTTTGGCGGATCTAGTGACGACTGACGAGCTGAGGATGTGTATTAGGTAAACTGTATTTCTATATAATAACTTACATACTACACATGAGGGGTAAATCACACTAGAAAGATCATGTACGTGTAACGGGTTCAATCAAGAGAATATTGGTAATAATTAAACTTGTTATTTTCTAATACGAAAATTATGTTCTATACATTTATTCGCTATTTTTTAGGATTTTTAAAGTGAAGGATTTTGAAGGATGTGAGTAGGTCAACGAGTGTAATAAGAAGAGATGTGATGATGTGGAGTAGATTGTTTTAATTATGGGAGTGGTTATTCCAAAGCTTCACTTTCTAGGATTGTGATCCGATCTGGGATTATTGCTTCTATTTTTATCAACCTTACTACGTACTACACTCTTTTTCTTAAAAGACAATATTGTCTCTTTCACACTGCTAACAAGAAGATGCATGGATCGATCCACTACTCGTACACCATTCAACTATCATATTGTTTTTAATCAATTTTCACTACTTTGAGAATCCACAAAAAATACTCACTGCTATTTCTAATTACTAATGGGACAATTGTTATAATTTAACATGGATCATATGCATTGTAAACGCTGATACAAAAATTATGTACCTTCAATTAATTAACACATTATGTACTTACAATTAATAATTTCTGTACATATAATTGCTGACATGTAATAATATGATAGCTACAAGTACAAAAACTGTCAACTACAGATACAGGATGTGTCAATTACAGTCTGAAAATTATTTTTAGATTATGATTTACAATGCAAGGTAGACCCTGGTCCATGATTAACATAATTAAGTGATGAACAACATCAACTATCAACAAAAGTCTGAAAATTTACAATGCCAAAAATGTACCGTGTTTACTAATATATAGAGTAAATAATAAGAAGAATAAGTAATATTTTTGTAAATAAAAGCATACTGAAATAGTAACTCCTAAGTCCTATCTACCTACTTTCTAATATTGACTTCAAAAGCTAAATTGTTATTATTATTTGGATAAAATCGTATGTAATATATTACAATAGATTAAAATAGGGACACGAGTCAAATAAGAAATTCAATTTTTATGAAAAATGTAATTAAATCATCAAATTTTAAAAATCTCTAAATTAAATAAGCTATTGAATTTTAAAAAATGATACAATTAAAAAATAGGGACATGCCTACTGTTATTGTTGTTGTTATTATTATTATTAAAGTAATAGAACTTTCGCTCAATTTGATACTTAAAAGGAGGATGCATGATAGGACAATAGCATTTTATATTTCCCATGGCTACCATGCCAGCTTCATCTTGACTACCATGGTAGTTAGAAACTATGGAATTAGAGAGAGAGAGAGAGAGTCGAGGGGTAGAGTAACGTTATTTGTCAAGACAAACATTTATAAAAACTTCATAGTTGCCATGGTGGCTTCACCTTAACTGCCATGTTAGCGACAATTAACATAGAATTAAAATAAAATGGGGAAGAAGCTATAATGAAGAAATTTGGATGAATTAGGTTAATAATAATAATAATAATAATAATAGTTGACATCCAAATTAGCAATAAATAGATGAGTCGTAGTTCAAAAATCTGGTGTGACATACTAGTCAACTGTAACCTATTGTTAGCTTGCTATATACCGGAGGTAAAATGAGTTTAATTGCATCATTTTCTAATTAATGACTTGATTGTATTTTTCATAAAAGTTGAATGACTCATTTAACCATTATCCCATTAAAATGTATCAACATTTTTTCAAGTACTACACAACACTAATTAACTAATACATGCCTAGGTGCTAGGCGCCCCTCGGCCGCCCGAGAAGTGCTTGGCAATTTTTTCAACAATGGGTATACCATAATAGCTAAGGTTGTCATTGGTATTATCAACATGTACAATCAGGTATACTATACAAGGTTAGCACCAGTACTATCACACTGTATAATCAGGTATACCATACAAGATTGCCACCAGTACTATCAACACTGTATAATAACGTATGCTATACAACCTAAGGTTACTGTAAATACTATCAACACTGTACAATCAATCAAGTATATTATACAAACTAAAAATACCGTCGATACTATCGACAAATTTGTTAAAAAATCCAGATATTTATATATATAAATCACTTTTTTTTTCTTTTTAATTTGGGAGTATAATATAGTATGATGTATTGTATGGCATGATGGATGAAAAGGTTTAACATTATATTAGAGATGCATTGAATTAGCATGACAAACATATATGACTAAAACCCTAATAATGTAGTTGGGTTAAGGGGCCAGGGAAGGGGATAAGGCATGTGCTGAGATTCATTGAGAGGGAAAGAAGGTTTTGTATGAGTGCATCATTGCATGTGAACCTGTTGGCGCTTTGTCACCCTATACTCAAACCCCGCCCTATTCCATGTGCGCCGCTCCACTGCATCATATCTCACTTACCAAATTATATATGCCCCTCCCAGTCAAAATATAAACTAATCTAAATTACTATTTCATTCTTTATATCTATCTAACAAAAAAATAAAGATAAATAGTTATTACACCGACACTATTGTATATGGTACAACATTGTAAGGTTTCTTTTATTTCTTTTGGGTGCAAATCACGAGGTGTTTTTAGTCTTTCTCCGTCCGTCTTACGGTTAGGGTCCACCCAACTAATCCTCAGCTCGCTTGCTCCAAGAGGTATGGGAGCTTTTGGGTGCAAATCATGAGGTGTTCTGGGTATTTTTTCGTCCGTCTTAAGGTCCGGATCCACCCAACTAATCCTCTCTCGCTCCGAGAGGCACGGGGAGTTAGCCCAGAGATAATCGTCAATTGTTGGAATCGCACCCGCAATCAAATCTTTACACAAGCAATCAGATTAGTCGATCAAAAGATAATAGGGAGATAGTCATTACTCCATAATAGGTACAGTTATCTTTAACCAAAGGTCAATGGTTCGATCATTGACTTTGGGTAAGAAACAGCATTAAATCTCCAGGTCACATGTCTCACCCAATAGAGGTACATACAATCCAGTGTGGAAATTAGTCACTGTGTCCGACCGTAAAAACTCTGGGCTACACTTGAAAAAAATAATAAATACAGTTGCCAAATAAATAAAACATATATGATTCTTGTACTTAAAAGGTCAGGAGTTTAATTCTTTCTAACACTCTATCCTGATTAAGTTTGGATAATGAAGACAAATTTCTCTTACTTACCTAGAAAAAATGGGGAGACGATAGTCGGAGATTGTGAGATTTAATTTACGTACACAGGTACATACAGACATATGTAGTTTAAGGATCTTTCATTTTACAAAATCTTCAAGGACCGAGCCAGGAATCATGATGGGCCAATCATCATTGATCACAATAATATATTCATGTTTCTGTTCTATGTATCTCTCCACTCGTTTGTTTTGAATTGGGCGGTGGTTTAAATAAATAAATTTATAATTCAATTACTCCAGATTGTTATACCAGGAATCAGAATTCATATTGTATTGTAAACCTTGATACAAAAGTGTTGTAGTACCTCTTATGCAAGCACAAAGAGCCCCACCCCTCACTTACTGTAATTTTTTTGAGTACTACTGGCTCTATTACAATGTAGTATTGCTTCTACTAAGGCTCGAATTCACTCCCTCACTCCCATCATCCATGTGAGAGTGTTAAACGGGACACCGGATGCCACTTAACCACAAGGACTTTGGCAATTAAGTTGTTTATGCAGGAAAGACTTGTTTAACTTTGTATACATTGAATCTAAATTTTATAGATGAAAAATTACACAAAGTTAGACCATGCAACATATAATACTCACAAAGATATGGAAACCAAGACTCCAAGGGATCAACATGTGGTTATCATAGCTTAAATTTTGATTCTCTTTTACCAACAACTTGTTCCGACAAACAATTTGAAGAAAAAATTGTACAAACAATATCTCTATTAGATTACTACTATGAGATTAATCCGAATTCAACCATAGTCGATGAGGTGATGGACTCGTGCATATAAAATTTGACTTGTACATATTCAAAAGAAGCTCTGGCCCTTCACCTGTGTCTGATACCAGTTGTTAAGATCAATGGTTTACCACTACGCCAAACATTATAGCTCATAGAGAAGACACGACTTTATTTCCTTATTAATTGCCATCACATTTTCGAGAGGCAAGGTGTTAGACTTAATCCTTAGTCATTAATCGTTGGATTTAACCCTTCACAACTTTACCTGCCTCCACCCAATACATAGTATAAACATACAAAAATTGATCTTTACATTAACGGCTTATTTATTAACTGTCTCAAGTTATAGCTTACCATAATCAAATCTAATATCGTGGGAGAACTGCTTACTAACCTTCTCAGTTTGAGCTGGTCACTTATGGACAACGTAAACTGGTTAACATATTTTTTACCGGTTAGGGTCAATAAGACAGATCTAACCCAAAACACATATTTAAGTACTAGCGGTTAACTTTCTAGTATATAAAAGATATGTTATGGTCAAGCGACATAGTTGTGACTCTCTCACCTGAGAGGTTACAGGTTTGCTCCTTAGTGGGGGCATTGACTATATGAACAGATACTACCTTTGTAATAGAGTCAATAGTATTCAAAAAATACTTACAAATTATTACTAGCTAGGTAACATCTATATATGTTTTCGCATAGATTAAGAATGCAAAGAAGATGCATGTCTAGACAACATCGTAAATGATGTACAGAAAAGTACTGTGAATCATGCATGATTGTGGCTAAGGTTTTGAAGTTTTGATGAGGGTTGAGATGGATGGGACTGACAGGGACAGGAACAACCAAGCCAACCTAGTAACTATTGGGCTACCAACCGGGAACATGGGCTTGTGGTCGTGGGCCACGGCCTGCCAGAAAACAGTCCGGACATTGATGGGAAAGGCCGGGCCCATACGGACAAAGTCCAAGCCTAATTCCACGTGTGGCAAGGCCCACATCTCGCCATCCGCATTTATTACGTTACACGTGTGTGTTCCCATCTCCTAACTCACTTCAATTTCAACTCCATCCTTCCATCTTTAGCTCATTTCATTTGATTCCCCCTCAAACACTCACATGATTGAGTTAACATTTTGACTTGATTCTTATAAGATAAAGAATTATGTATGGAAATTTTACCCGTGTTTCGAGATGACACGCTTGGTGTATTTAGGCCTAAGAAGTATTATCAGATGCAGTTAGGGTTGAACCCCTCTATTGATCGAGAAGTGCTAGGGTTGAACCCCTCCATTTGATCTATATGTGTGTGTGTGTTTCGGGATGACACGCTTGGTGTACATAGGCCTGAGAAGTACTATCAGATAGGGTTGAACCCCTTCATTTGATCTAATATGTGTGTGTGTGTTGTGAATATTATCATTAAGTTTTTCTTTACAAGAATGATGATAGTGCTTTTGGACTTGATTTGACTTTGTTGGGTTTGAGAGATTTACACCGACACATAATTCCTTAGGTAGTGGTATTGTTGGTGGTTTAGTAAACGTTAGTTAGACTATACCAAGACTTTTTTGGTGTTATTGTCACTGTTTGAAAACTCTCCTTAGGCTACTCAAAAATAGTCCGGAAACTATGGCTTGTGGACTTTTCTTTTTGAGGTGTCATGATCAATTTCCGACCAACTCAAAAGTAAATAGAGACTTAAAGCACTTTTCAACTTTTCCAACTATTGTTAGTGGTGATGGAAAAATTGTTAGAACTTTCAACCACCCACCTAAGATGGTAAGTATTTCCAGCCAACGTTAATAGATGGTCGATCTAAATCGGCGTTATATATAGCTTATTCTCAACTGGCAAGAATGTTTTTTCTTTTAAAGTTTATTTTAATGTTAATAATAATGTTCATCTGTTGTTGTTTTGGCATATTCAGTTATGTGCTGAGTTGTTTCTTAATGGAATGAAAGCAAGTTCTCCACTACCATTGCTGGAAGATACTCCAAAACAAAATCTGCCCATTACCATTAATAATTCTCTCCCCAGCTCTCCCATATGGTTTGTTTGTACTTCACTCTTAATAATTCCCTCACGTTGTTTCAATGAAATCCTTTGTGGATACCACCCTTTTCACCACTTGTGGCTCCACATGTCCCACTTGACAAGACTCCCAAGTTTTGTGAATAATAAGATTTCTATATGGATAACTATAAAGTATTATAAGCTTATGTATTTCCATCGTAAAAGATTTTTTTTTGCTGAGTAAGTTATTATGGACAACTTAGATTGGTTTACCTTCTTGTGGTCATTCGATGATAAAATTCACCTTCTGGTAGCAGCGGTGCCCTTAACTGTAAGAGACACATTTAAGCCAGTACCATATTGATTTTTCCATACGAGAGGGGGTTCGAACTCTCGACCTCTCTTAAGGGACGAGAGTCCATGACCACTCACGCCAACAAAGCTGGTTAAATTATAAATATTTATTAGACTGAAAAATCACCATTGTTGAAAACTAAATGATATAACCACACTAGGATGGATGTTCTTTGATAGATAGTTTTGTTTTTTGGGGGTGTCCCCTCCCCTAAAAACACAAAATAAGTAGGAAAGCATACAAGAAACTCAAGATTTGATTCAAAAGTGTTACCACTTCAAGTCGATTTAACCAATGTACATGAACATATTTTATCCAATCCCAGTTTGAACCCACAATCATACAACACGATGGAAACACAAATTTGCAGCCTGAGAATCCTAAACCACGAGGAAAATGTCAAGCAGGGGAGGCGGGGAGCTACGTACTCTGATCTCCATGCTACAAATTTTCAGTTTGCTGGCAAAACATATAGATATAGTAACAAGCATACAGAATTGTTACACAAAACATGTAGTTCAGCGTCTTCCAGATGCCACAGATTCGGCAGAGAAGAGGTACTTCACTCGTGAAAGAATAGAATCCTGTGCAGGATCGTAGGGATGGTCCTTTGAAGGAATCTCCAGGATGGCTGGTACCGGCTTGTTATAACCATCAACCAAAAACCTTATCATGTTTGCAACCTGAACATTGAAGTGCGGTGGAAAGGATTATAGCTTAATCTCAAGAACAAATGATTGTAAAACATTAAGGGAGCTGTTAGCCCGTAAACATTCCTAGTGGAGTAGTTGTAGCACAACGATTTGATTTAAAAAAATCCAATGCGTTATACAATTTCCAGATGTATAAAACTTTTCCAGATTGTAATAATGTTCCACAACAGTGTCATTTATCTATGCAACATACAAGAGATAATGGCGAGGAGGAAGCTTAAACTAAGTCAATATAACATTCAGGAAATTAAATAACGCTTACATATTGGCTGATCAACACTATTGCGATGTCCTCTCTTGAAGTGAACTCTTTAAAAGCATCTTCAATCTGTTTCACCGTAGTTTCTAAACCATAACAAGGAAAATAAATTGATTCAAACTTCTTTACGAAAAAAGATATTAAAAAAAATAATATTGGTTTTGGAGGAAGAAATCAGAGAAAACAAAACCAGGCTATGTTTGCTTACTTTTCCACTGATAAAGCTGAAATTTATGAGTGAAAATGAACTAAGTATTCTACATAGTTTGCTAACAATACAGATGGCTTTATTTTGAATTTACAGATATTTGAATTCAAATATGAAAAAGAAAAACAAACTCTTGATAAAGAATCAAACTTCACACTTTTCAACAAAATGGTGAGGCACCTTTGATGCTGGGTTACAACAAGAAATTATAGTCCATTGGTAACCAACATAGTGATTAATCATGCTCAAGGAACTGAAAGATAGGAATTCAAGGCCAAAAACATACTTGAATCCACAATAAGGTAGTTTGTTTTTCTCCTCAAGTCCACGTTGCCAACTCCAGCCATTAAAAATCCAGTGATCGTATCCTACATTTGCATATTGTAAGAAATCTCAAGAGAGGCAACTAATACAGCAACCACACCTCAGTTAAACCGTGAAACTTAGTACACACATCTCTTTTGTCCATCCATAAATTATATGCAACCAAACACTTGTCAATCTGTGTTCATGTGACAACTAAATTCCCATGGCACTTCAACAGAGAATCACAAAAGAACTGGTGGTACTTAGACATTCTACAGAACACACTCCAACAACTTCCATCCTTAATTGATTTCATGTATTTTGCAGGAAAACAATTGATTGACCTTTCTGATTAAGTATGAACTGAATACTAGCAGGCAATTTACCAAAATACAATTTAAGTATGAAAACATACAGGAAAATCATGATTTGATTCTAAAGTGTTGCAAGTCAAGCCACAGATTAAACCCCTAAACACAAAATTTGCACAAAGCAATACAAAACTGGCATTTATCGTAGAGTAAATCAATTAAAGTTAGCATCGTTTACCTCATCACCAATCATAGCAATGAGTGCCGAGTTGCTGGTGCGGATCTGAGGTCGGTTTGCCATCCTAAACAAATTTGCTTATGCAGCTGCAAAAATCGATCAAACAAAATTGAAAATTTCGAAACGTTTAAGCTAGCTTCTGCTAGTCAGACAACACAATTGATCGGATCGCGCTTCTTTTATATGACAAATGAATATGAATCTAAAGAGCATGATTTGGGGCAAAAAGGAAAGGAAAAAAAACCTGAAAATTCACCGTTAACAGACACCTTGTTCCTGGTGGTGTTTGGACCTCAATTGGTGTAAATCAGTTCAGTAAATCCAACGAAAACTCTGTGAAATTGGAGAAAGACGAATCGCTAAATGGGCTAGGCCGGGCTACTAGTGATGGTCCGATCATGGTGATTACCTTTTTCTATGACTCGTTGGGCCTAACATCAAATTTTTACAGGAAGTATTGCCCAGTTGTTATGCCATGGACATGGATCAAAACGGCAAACGGCAAACGACAACTTCAAATTGACGTTGTTTGAATTTAAAAAAGAAAAATTACTTTCTTGTTTATTTTTAAAATTCGTTCTTTTATATTTATAATTTTTGAACTCTATATTTACAATGTTAGATCTCAATATACAAAATTACATAATTCAATATTCACATATTGACGTTTATGTTTTCCGTCTTATATATTTTGAAAATAAACTTACTTTTTAAATCAACTCGAGAATATTATTAGAAAATACAATCATACTCTTATAAAGATACAACTTCCATAATAATATAGATACAAATGCATGCCAATTAGAAGAAGTATTAAACATAAAGAAGTTATACCATACATTTTCAGTCGGAGAGGAAGATTGGGGTCGCGTTTAGGTGCACACAAGTTGCACGCTATGTTATACAATTTAATTAAAAAAAGAAAAAGAAAAAGAATTTTGTTAACTTTTGCATGAACAAAAAATCAATGTTTTTAGATGTGGATGACCAATTTGGACTAAAATTTTGATTTTCCTTTCGAAATGGGCATCTATAAAATCTATAGATCTAAAGAAATTCTTAAATAAAAAAAAATCAACAAAAAAAATAAAATAAAAATGAAAATCACCACAAACATATATATCCTAATAACAAATAAAAAATTGAGATCATGTAATTAAAATTAAAGTTGTGAAATGGAAAAAATGAATCACCTAGATGGTGCCAAGGACCTTGTGGTCTAATGGCATCAAATTCTTCCCTTTATACAGGAGGTGGTGGGTTCGAGCCTCAGTGGAGTCAATACCGACACCTTTGCTTCAATAGGTTGGTAGCATCAGAAGTTTGAAGATTTTTTTTTTTAATTACAAAATTTTAAGCACCTAAATGATATATCATCATCATAACATAAATAAATATATAAGAAGAGAATATAGATTTAAATCATTAGCCGTAATATTCTAATACGCACTCATCTTGCACTGAATTGAGGTGATGGTAAGTGGTAGCATCAGAAGTTTGAAGATTTTTTTTTTTAATTACAAAATTTTAAGCACCTAAATGATATATCATCATCATAACATAAATAAATATATAAGAAGAGAATATAGATTTAGGGTGTGTTTGGTTCGCACATGGGAATCGGAATCGGAATGGGTATCAAATAATTGGTAATGGTAATGGGTTTTAGTGAGAGTATTTAGCATGTTTGGTAGTTGGGTGGAATGGGAATGATTATTAATAGTTGAGGAAGAAAATGAGGAAGGGAGATGAAACCCTTATATAATAAGGGTATGGGTTTTCGAAAATGAGGAAGGGAGATGAAACCCTTATACAATAAGGGTATGGGTTTTCTCATTAATGAAGTATTCCAAACCCATAGTAGCATTCACAAAACCTATCAACCAAACACAAGCAATCACTTCATACCCATTCCTTATGCCTAAACCCACCAACCAAACACACCATTAAATCATTAGCCGTAATATTCTAATACGCACTCATCTTGCACTGAATTGAGGTGATGGTAAGTGGTAGCATCAGAAGTTTGAAGATTTTTTTTTTTTAATTACAAAATTTTAAGCACCTAAATGATATATCATCATCATAACATAAATAAATATATAAGAAGAGAATATATATTTAAATCATTAGCCGTAATATTCTAATACGCACTCATCTTGCACTGAATTGAGGTGATGGTAAGTGGTAGCATCAGAAGTTTGAAGATTTTTTTTTTTAATTACAAAATTTTAAGCACCTAAATAATATATCATCATCATAACATAAATAAATATATAAGAAGAGAATATAGATTTAAATCATTAGCCGTAATATTCTAATACGCACTCATCTTGCACTGAATTGAGGTGATGGTAAGTGGTAGCATCAGAAGTTTGAAGATTTTTTTTTTTAATTACAAAATTTTAAGCACCTAAATAATATTTTTTTTTTTTAATTACAAAATTTTAAGCACCTAAATGATATATTTTTTTTTTAATTACAAAATTTTAAGCACCTAAATGATATATCATCATCATAACATAAATAAATATATAAGAAGAGAATAATATCATCATCATAACATAAATAAATATATAAGAAGAGAATATAGATTTAAATCATTAGCCGTAATATTCTAATACGCACTCATCTTATTTAAATCATTAGCCGTAATATTCTAATACGCACTCATCTTGCTTAAATCATTAGCCGTAATATTCTAATACGCACTCATCTTGCACTGAATTGAGGTGATGGTAAGTGGTAGCATCAGAAGTTTGAAGATTTTTTTTTTAATTACAAAATTTTAAGCACCTAAATAATATATCATCATCATAACATAAATAAATATATAAGAAGAGAATATAGATTTAAATCATTAGCCGTAATATTCTAATACGCACTCATCTTGCACTGAATTTATAGAGCATTTGCTCCATGCAAGAAATATCACTACTTGTCTTATTCTCAATTTCTCGTAATTATTTGATATTTATTAATCCGTATTAATACCCTCATTAGTATTTTCATTAAGACCTTGACATATATTTTCGAACAAGGTAACATAGCCACATAGGTAACATTCTAAAACCATTTAAACTTAAAAAAAAAAAAAGTAAAAACATAATATTAACATAATTATTTTACTTTATTGAGAAGATATTTATTTAATAGTTGTGTGCATATATGGAATATGATAGAAAAATAATTTAATACATTAATGTAATTATAGAATATATTAATTAATTGTAAGATTTAACTATTTCATACTTTTATACATTGATAATTAGTGATATTTAATATTTCTTCACAGGCGGAAAAATAATATAGGGAAAAGAAAATTATAGAAATGAAATAATTACTCTTACTTTAATAGATATTCATAAATTGGTACTATCATAGTGGAANGGGGGGGGGGGGGGGGGGGGGGGGGGGGGGGGGCAATTAATTTCTTTATTTATTGATATTTTTAGAATTTTATCATTTATAGTTTCTCATTCTTTTATGGAAAAGTGTAAACAATATAATAACTCACCCATCAAGTCTTTTTACTTTATGCATCAGTACAAATGTACAATCATAGCGGAAAAAAGAATTAGGGAGTGTTTGGTTTATACATTAGAATCGGAATCAAAATTGTAACTGAAATTAAATACTTAATATATAATTGTAATGTGTTTAAGTATTAAAAAAACTCTTTGTTTGGTATTAAACAGAAATGGTGCATGCAAAAATTTAATTTATTTGTTTTTTAGAATTTAAAGTTTTAATTTTATTCTAAAAAAGTTGTACTCACACTTACAGTTTTTCTTTTATAGATAAGACAATTAGTGACTATCACCCACACGTGAATTCGGGATCGTTTTAAATTTTTAGCATCATATTAATTAAATGAATAAATTTCAATTATTATAATTCTTTAAATGAATAACCACCACTGCAACGCACAACCACTTCCACACCGCCTCACAACATTTGCCAACACAATCGACCACTACATCAAGTGTTCCTAACATAGGGAATATATGTGTGTGTGTGTAATTACGATTTGGATTCTAATATTTTCAACTATTTTTTTTTCTGTTATTACAATATCGATGCACAAATTAAAACGACTTGATGGGTGAGTGATAGTAAACATTTATCGATAAAAGAATGAAAATTATAAATAATAAAAATTACGAAGTACAATTCTAAAAATCTCAACAAACACAGAAATTCGCTCCCTTTGAACCATTTCTTTTGTTATTATAATATCGATGCACAAATTAAAACAACTTGATGGTGAGTTATAAACTGATAATCAACACTTGTCCGTAAAAGATTGAAAATTATAAATAATAAAAATTACGGGGTACAATTCTAAAAATCTCAACAAACAAAGAAATTCACCCCCCTTTGAACCATTTTTCTGTTATTATAATATCATTGCACAAATTAATACAACTTGATGGGTGAGCGATAGTCAACTAACACTTGTCCATAAGTTTCCCAAAAAAAAAAAAAAAAACACTTGTCCATAAAAGAATGAAAACTATAAATAATAAAAATTACGGAGTACAATTCTAAAAATCTCAACAAACAAAGAAATTCATCCCATTTGAATCACTTTTCTGTTATTTAATATCGATGCACAAATTAAAATGACTTGATGGGTGAGAGATAATCATCACTTGTCCCTAAAAGAATGAAAACTATAAATAATAAAAATTACAAAGTACAATTCTAAAAATCTCAACAAATAAAGAAATTCACTCCCCCGCAACAATCATATTACACTATTACTGTAATAAAAATGAATTACTTTAATATTCTTTTGACTACAATCATACCAATTTATGAATAGCTATTTAAAGTACCATACCATGCATTATTTTCCACCTTGTTTAAATAAAGAAATATTAAAAATCAATAATTATCAATATATATTAGTAGGTATGGAATAGTTAAATTTTTCAAATATATTCTATTATTACATTAATGTATTAAAATATTTATAAATTCTATTCCAAATATGCACACAACGATTAAATAAATATCTTTTCAATACGGTAAAATAATTAATCTAATATTATCTCTATATTGTATATATGCTAAATTCGATCAGTGCAAGATGAGCACTTGTTTGAATATTACGACCAATGAAATATTTATATTAGACGAATAACAAACCACCAAGTATATTGCTCAATGGTATCGTGGACCATGGTCCACTGTGGTAGACCACTAACATGAGGTACATTTTTAATACATTAAAAATTTATTTTTTTAAGGTACATTATTTGAATATTAAATGTATAATATATCTTCATCTTCAGTACACAAATAATATGCATTTTTTTTGAAATTAAAATTATACATTAATTCATGGTCCACATTAATTTAGGTACGCGGACCATTGTCCACAATATAATTTGCCATTTTTAGCAAGTTGGGCTTGGCCGGCCTAGTACCGAGTATACCAAATTAAGGTATTACTCGGTAACTCCGTCAGACCGTTACACACACAGAGACATATATGCTCTCTCTCTCCCTCACTCTCTCTCTCAATCTCCTTCTAACTTTTGAGTTGCATTTGCGTATATTTCGTTGATAGAGTTGCTTTGCGATTTAAGAGGTTTTTCATTTTATTTTACTTTTTTTTTTTATTAAATTGATTTTATTTAGTTGTTTATTTATGTTATGATGATGATATATCATGTACGTGCTTACATTGTTGTACAAAAAAATGAGTGAAATCAGATCTTCAACTCCTGATGCTACCAGTTACCGTCCAGGTGATATATCACACGAGTTGCACGTTGATTTATACAATTATATTCATATCTTTTAAGCACCTACATGATATATATATCATCATCATAACATAAATAAATAAATAAATAAAACAAAAAATTGATTTAATAAAAAAGGAAAGGAGTAAAGTAAAATGAAAAACCGCTTATATCGCAAAGCAACTCTTTCGATAAAACATATGTAAGTTCAAACTCGAAAATGAGAGACGTATATGTGTGAGTGTGACGATGGAATAACCGAGTATAACCTACATTTGGAGTACTCGATAGTAGGCCGGACCAAGCCCAATTGGCTAAAGGTCCAATCCAACTATACTTAGTCTACCTACATTAACCGAACCATTAATCGCACCCGAAAGACTAAACTCATTAGTTAACGTAATATTGAATAATATACTTGTGTTCAGGTGCACATGAGTTGTATTCTGTGTTATACAATTTAAATTTTTTATAAGGTTGAATGGTACGATATATTTACTAATGTAAACTCAAACCCCATAAGTTTAGTGCACTTTATGTGGGATACATATTTTATTTATTCGCTTCTACTACTTGTACATGAGCTAATAACTATAACATCTGACTCATCAATATAACAAAGAGTTGTTAATAAAATATTAAGGGATGTCATTTACATAAATTATTTTATCTTTATAGGATTACTAGTTTTATACGCGCATTGCGCGAATGAGTTAATGCCCAATGTTTATATTTAAATAAATATTTGAAAGTATATCAATGCAGGATTATATAGGAGAAGTTTATAGGTAATTGAATGTCGAATTTTTTTATTTAAAATCTAACTCAAAGTATATGAATCCAAGATAATATAGAAAATTCATTATAATTATTACTAAAATAAATGTTTGCAACCTTGTAAAATCGATAGTCTAAATATTTGGTCTAAAAATGATAGTCTAAATAAATACTACTTTTAATTTGAATTTTTCTAAGTGTTCTTAATTCTCTTTTGAGTAACATTGTCATTGTCATCATCTTTACTATTTGTTCTTTTCCTTTTTGTTGGTAGTGTGTTATTTGCAATTCGGTTATTGTTGATAGCATTGATGACAACGTCATGCAAGATTATGATATAGGAGTTATGGACTTTCCTTTAGGTGTTCTGCTTGGGGTTCATTTGGTTCAACTATTATTGTTGAATGAGTTATGTGGATAAAGAAATCCCTCTAGTTTAAGAAAAAAGATTAAATAAATTAATAAAAATTTGAAATTTTAAAATATTATGTATTCCGAAGATATTAAAAAGTAGTTTCTCGCTTCAATTTGTTGGGTAATGGGTTATTTGAGTACTTTCATTGTCAACAAATCCCCCAAGTAGTTAATATGGTTGGTTTCAAACTATTCTTTTTTATTTTTTTCATGCTATTAAAGAAATACATATGTATCATTTTTTTGGTGTAACTACTAATTTATTTAATTCAATAAGAGTAAAATAGAGTGATTCCGCTTCAATTTGTTGGGTTATTTGAGTACTCTCTTTGTCAATCAATCTCCAAGTAGTTAATATAATTAGTTTCAAATTATTTTAAAAAAAATTTTCATAGTATTAATAAAATACTTGGTAACTAAATATATAACATTATTTTGTACTATAACTTTGATATTTAATTACAAGATATTGTAAAAATAAGATAATGGACAATGTAATGAATATCAATTGTTAAATTTGAATGTAGAGAATCTTTGAATGAGAGAAAATAAAGAAAATATAACTAATGAAATTATTTCTCTTATTTAATTTAATTTTTTGATAATAAATAATTTTTTTCAAATAAAGGTATTGTAGACACATACTTCTAAATTAAAGAAATACATATATATCATTTTTTGTTGTAGCTACTAATTTATTTAATTTAATAAGACTAAAATAGAGTGAGAAACTTAATTATGTCAAATTTGATTGAGATGAGGTTCGAACCTAAAACCTTTCTTATAGAAATTAATGAGTAAGTTAAAAGTTAACCGAATATTAACGGAGAATAGAATATTTAACGGAAAACTTAACGGATAATCATAAAAGTAAGGTTAAATTAGGTAATCTCTATTAATAATATTAATCTGAATTATCTTAACCATCTATTTAATTAAATAATTCATCTGAACCATCCATTTGATTAAATAATTTGACCGCCATTTTTTCTACCAATTTTAGGCCTAACTCTCTTTGGCTCTTATTAGTATAGTAGATATATATATATGATGATTAAAAATAAACAAACTCATGTATCTTTATAGCGTTCTTTTGGGATGATCATATCATATAAAACATAGTCAGCATATTCGTTGATTTCTGGAAAATAATAGAATAAATAATATATTTTAAAATGCCGATAAATCGAGTTAAAAGATTTTGAGAATCATGCATGAAACAAGTATTGAAAATTCATTTTAAGAATGTATCTAAAATGATGATTTTCTTTTACAAAATCTAGTATCATCATTAGAACATATTGGTGCTTAAATCTAATTGAAATTAAAGTTGTGAAATAGAAAATTGAATCATCACATGGATGGTAAGTTGTAGCATCAGGAGTAGAAGATCCCATTTAGCTGATTTTTATTTTTATTTTTTTTAAATGTAAGCATCTACATGATATATCATCATCATCATAACATTCATAACATCAATAAATAAAAAAGAGAAAATTATTATTTTTTAAATAAGGAGAAAAGTACAATTGAAAACCTCTTATATCACAAAGCAACTCTATCAGTGAAACATATGCAAGTTCAACTCGGAAATGAGAGACGTATGTGTATGTATGTGATTACGGAGTAACCGAGCATAACCTACATTAGGAGTAGTTAGTAGTAGCTCAGGCCAAGCTCAATTGGCTAAAGCTAAGGTCCAATCCAGCTATACGTAGCCCACGTTAATCATAGATTACACTAGAAAGACTAAATTAATTAAATAATTAATTATTAATGTAGCATTGAGCAATGTACTTTTTTTTTTTTTTTTGAAAACAGCAATGTACTTAATTCTTCGTTATTTTTCTGATCTAAATAATTTATTAGTCGTAATATTCAAACACGCAATGCAATGAATATCATATCGCTTTTCTTATTCTCAATTTCTCGTAATTATTTGATATTTATTAATTCGTATTAATACCCCCATTAGTATTTTCATTAAGACCTTGACATAGATTTTCGAACATGCTCACATAGATAACATTCTAATACTATTTAAAATTAAAAAGTTGAGAAATAATATTAAATTAAATATTTTGATGTATTGAGAAGATATTTATTTAATCGTTGTGTGCATATTTGGAATAGAATTGAAAAATTATTTAATAAATTAATGTAATTATAGAATATAGGCAAAAACTTGTGTGAGACCGTCTCACCATGAGTCGGGTCGGGTCAAGATGCAAATGTAACACTTATATGCACAAATGTCATATTTATATGCTCAAATGTAATACTAATTAGGAATAAATTTTTTGTTACTTATTAGGGTAAATTTAATACTTTTAAGGGAAAATACAATACTTTTACATTTCAATTTAAAAGTATTACATTTTTCCTCAAAAGTATTATATTTGCCCTTATAAGTGAGAGGTACTTGTCAACATTACTTATTATGAAAAATGTATTACTTTTTCTCTTATAAGTAACAAAAATTGTATTTTTAATTAGTGTTATATTTGAGCATATAAGTGTGAGATTTGCACATATAAGTATGACATTTGCATGGTGCTTTGACCCGACTCGACCCGTCTCACGAATAAGGATCCGTGAGACGGTCTCATACAAGTGTGACCCTAGAATATATTAATTGCAAAATTTAACTATTCCGTTCTAATATACATTGATAATTATCGACTCTTAATATTTATTTATTTAAACAATGCGGAAAATAATGGAAGGGAAAGAAAATTAAAATAAAACTATAGAAATTAAATAATTACTCTTACTTTAGCTATTCATAAATTGCTACTATCGTAGTGGGGAAAAAATTAAAGTAATTAAATTTTATTACTGTAATATGATGTAGTGGGGGAGGAGCGGAGGAGGAAGGGGCGTTACTTTCTTTGTTTGTTGAGAATTTTAGAATTTTACTTTTATTATTTAACAGTTTATAAGTCAATTAAAACAGATTTATTATATTTACTTTACCGTACCAATCTCTCTGAAAGGCACGATGGGATGCTTGAGTTTGAGTGTTTGACTATGTTTTCCATAATATGTATTCTAAAGATAAACTTACATTCTAAATCAATAGAGAATATTAAGTTTTAATTTTATCTTTAAAAAAATCAATTAGAGAATATTACTGGAAAATACAAACATACCTTTTTTCATACACAACTTCCATAACAGTATAAATACAAATGCATGTCAAGACTAGGAGTACATATTAAGCATAATAAAGTTATACATTTACTACGGGGGAGACGGATTGGGGCGGTTTATAGCTGACTCACCGAGTCACCGCCTTCTAGCATTCACATTTTTGGAGGAGCCGGAGCTGAAGCCGAAGCCGGAGCCGTCACAAGCCGCGGCGCAGCAGCAGTTTTGCCCCCATTTTTCTTGGCTTTTTGTCCAAGTCTTTTCTTTGGCTGCTCACTGCGAAAATATACATACATACAATTTGATCATATATATATATATATATAACGCGCACACACATTGAGAAATTAAGGTTCTAAGAATATACACAGGAGAATCAGTGGATGACTCAGCATCCTCGACTACTTTTTTCTGTTTACAAACACGAACTCTCCTCAGGCGGATCTTCTGCACTCAAATTAATGATTTATGTTAAAATATGCTCACACACTCTCACACACATATAACCAATAAAGAAATTTTTTATGTCAAATCAATCTACTCACACATTATATTGTTTTATACAATTCAAAATTTTTAAAAGATTGAATGGATTTATATACTCGGGCAAACTCAACCCCGCATAAATTTAGTATACTTACATTGCCCGTGTCACCGGCCCGTTTTTGAACTGGTATATATTTTATTTCTTCGCTGCTACTACTACTTGTATCTGAGCTAATGATTATTACATCTGCTCATAAATATAATAAAGAGTTGTTAATAAAATATTAAGAGATGTCATTCACATACACTATTTTATTATCTTTATAGGATTATAGATATGATGATGAAGAAGAATAAACAAGTTCATGTATATTTATAACGATCTTTCATTATGGGATACTCATATAAACATAGTTAACAAATTAAATTCATTGATTTCTGAATAGTAATATAATAAATAATATATTATAAAATGCCTATAAATCTAATTAAAAGATTTTGAGAATCATGAAACAAGGATTGAACATTCATTTTAAGAATGTATATAAAATAATGAATTTCAATTCTTTTACAAAATTCAGAATCGTTAGATCTAAATTCTAGGGCCATAATTTATAAAAATTTGATTTTATAAAATAAATGAAACATGGTGATGTTAAAAATGCCAAGAAAAAGAGATATAAAAATATAGATTAAGAACAATAGTGTCCACTTAAGGGTATGTTTGGAAAGCAGAAAATTGTTTTCTGGAAAATGAGTCATTTCTCATAAATCATTTTCCTTTATAGTGTTTGGAGCAGAAAATTATATTTGTGTGTTTGGTTCATTTTATAAAAAATTGACAGAAAAATGAACATAATTGTATAATTAAATTAAATATTTTAAATATCACAATTGTTACAAATCATTCATTTATAATTAAAAAATCACAACAAAATAACAATATCTAAAAAAACATAACAAAAAATACATAAAAACAAAACAAAAAAAAAATCCCTGATTTGCGAAACCAGTCAGCCAACTGGTTTGCGAAACCAGTCCCGGCCAACTGGTTTGCGAAACGAGTCTACCCACTGGTTTCGAAAATAAGTGGGTAGACTGGTTTCAGAAACGGAAAAGTGATTTTTCATCAAAAGTGATTTATTTTTCATTGACCACGTTTTCCTTCATATTCTCAAACACTAAAACCCTAGAAAATGATTTTCATAAATCATTTTTGGGTATCTAAACACACCATAAAAAGATTATTTCGATCTCTTCTTCATGTTTCACAAAGAAAGGGTCGATAGGTACGGTTAAAAATGGTGTATTTTCAATTATTTTTAATTATAAAATAAATAAATCATGAGGAAAAAGAGATGTAAAAATAAATCAAGAACAGTAGGGTCCACATAAGAAGATTCTTTCATTCTTTCGACATCAATTTTGTATCCATTTATGATATGCAGAAATGTTGATAAATACCGCTAAAAATGATGTGTTTCTAATTATTTTTTATATTCACTTGGTCGGTGAACAAAAAATCATGCCTAATTTTTTGAAAACTCAGAAATGGATACAAAATTGCACAAAAATATATTTAAAACCTAAATTTTTGGATGACCAAAAAATCAATGTTTTCAAGTGTGGATGACCGATTTGGACTAAAAATTCAATTTTCCTTCACAAAGGGCATCTATTAAATCTGCAGATCTAAAGAAATTTTTAAACGAAAATAAATAAATAAATAATAATAATAATAATAATAATAATAACCAAAATTTTTAAATAAAACTCAAACTCAAACACACAGACACACACAAATTAAAACGTACAAATAAAATTGAAGTTAAAGTTGTGAAATGGAAAATTTGAATTACCCGGACGGTAATTGGTAGCATCAGGAGTCGAAGATCCGACTTCACTCATTTTTTTGTACAACAATTTAAGCACCTACATGATATATATCATCATCATAACATAAATAAACAAATAAATAAAATCAATTTAATAAAAAAAAAGTAAAATAAAATGAAAAACCTCTTAAACCGCAAAGGAACTCTATCAACGAAATACACGCAAATGCAACTCGAAAGTTAGAAGGAGATTGAGAGAGATCGATCGGGAGAGAGGGAGAGGGAGGGGGAGAGAGAGAGAGAGAGAGAGAGAGAGAGAGAGAGAGAGAGAGAGAGAGAGAGAGAGAGAGAGAGCATATATATCTCTGCGTGTGTAACGGTTGACGGAGCTACCGAAGTAATACCTTAATTTGGTATATTCGGTACGAGGCCGGCCAAACCCAACTGGCTAAAAATGGCAAAGTATATTGTGGACCATGGTCCGCGTTGCTAAATTAATGTGGACCATGGTCAATGAATTAATGTATATTTTTAATTAAAAAATGCATATTATTTGTGTGCTGAAGATATATTATTTGGTAAAAATATTAAATAATATACATAATGTACTTTCAAAAAATAAAATTTTAATATATTGAAAATGTACCTCATGTTAGTGATCTACCTTATACGGTGAACCACGGTCCACGATATAGATAACATACCATTGAGCAATATACTTGGTGGATTGTTATTCGTCTAAAATAAATAATTCATTAGTTGTAATATTCAAACAATTTAGAGATAATATTAGATTAATTATTTTACTGTGTTGAAAAGATATTTATTTAATCGTTGTGTGCATATTTGGAATAGAATTTAAAAATATTTTAATACATTAATGTAATAAGAGAATATATTAATTGCAAAATTTAACTATTCCATACCTACTAATATATATTGATAATTATTGATTTTTAATATTTCTTTATTTAAACAAGGTGGAAAATAATGGAGGGTACTTTAAATAGCTATTCATAAATTGGTATGATTGTATGTAGTCAAGCGAATATTAAAGCAATTCATTTTTATTGCAGTATAATAGTGTAATACGATTGTTGCTGGGATGGAGGGGAGTGAATTTCTTTGTTTGATGAGATTTTAAGAATTGTACTTCGTAATTTTTATTATTTATAGTTTTCATTCTTTTAGGGACAAGTGTTGACTATCACCCACCCATCAAGTCGTTTTAATTTGTACATCTATATTATAATAACAGAAAAATGGTTTAAAGGTGGTGAATTTTTTTTAATTTTTTTTGTTGAGATTTTTAGAATTGTACTTCGTAATTTTTATTATTTATAATTGTCATTCTTTTATGGACAAGTGTTAGTTGACTATCACTCACCCATCAAGTTGTTTTAATTTGTGCAACGATATTATGATAATAGAAAAATGATTCAAAGGGGGATGAATTTCTTTGTTTGTTTAGATTTTTAGAATTGTACCCCGTAATTTTTATTATTTATAATTTTCATTATTTTACGGAAAAATGTTGATTATCATTCACCCATCAAGTTGTTTTAATTTGTGCATTACTATTATAATAACAGCAAAATGGTTCAAGGGGGTGAATTTCTTTGTTTGTTGAGACTTTTAGAATTGTACTTCATAATTTTTATTATTTATACTTTTCATTCTTTTACGGATAAGTGTTTACTATTACTCACCCATCAAGTCGTTTTAATTTGTGCATCGATATTATAATAACAGAAAAAACATTCCAAATATTCGTAAATAACTGGAACTTTGGTGCACCTAGTTTCACTTACAAGTGCACCTATTTTCGCACCTATTTTCACTTATAAGTGCGAGTAATTTACCTTGTTAATATTCATGCACATATTTTTGCAAATACTTTGACTTACAAATGCAAGTAATTTACCTTGTTAATATTCATGCACCTGGGTGCAACCTAGATGCACCTAGTTATAACATAGGTTGCACCTAGTTATAACATTAGGTGCACTTAGTATTGATGCTCACTGTACAATTCACTTGCACCTGTAATACATTTTACTTGCACTTGTGCAAGTAATTTACTTTGTTAACATTCATACACCTGGTTGCAACCTATGTGCACCTAGTTATAGCATTAGGTGCACCTAGTTATAACATTAGGTGCATTTAGTATTGATGCTCATTGTACAATTTACTTGCACTTGTAATACATTTTACTTGCACGTGTGCACCTATTTTCACTTGCAAGTGCAAGTAATTTACCTTGTTAACATTTATGCACCTGGGTGCACCTATGTGCACCTAGTTATAACATGACGTGCACCTAGTTATAACGTTAGGTGCAACTACATTCCGGACACGTGGCGCGCTGTGATTCGTCCGCATTTCTCTCCTGGGCGGCCAGTACGCATTTGAACGCGATCCTATATATATATATATATATATATATATATATATANTATATATATATATATATATATATATATATATATATATATATATATATATATATATAACTATTCTCCATGTTAGGAGCATTTAGATAGTTTTCCACGTAGTTTCTTATAGATTATGTTGCATCATTTTAGGAAATTATAATCATGATTTTATGGACCTTTTCTTTCGTTCTTCTTTTGGGTCTTTCTAGTGCCGGCGGTGACTGCTCAACATGGATTTATATTTATATTTTGTTTTTTTTTTTGTTTTGTTTTGTTTTTCGTTTTTTTTTTTTTTTTTTTTNTTTTTTTTTTTTTTTTTTTTTTTTTTTTGGTTCATTTGAGTTTTATGCTTTTGATTATGTTTATTGATAAATCTATGATTTTAATAAAGGTGCATTATAAGTGTTAGGTTGAGCATTGGGACGCCAGGGGTGGTGCATCATAGGACACCTTTGTGCACCCTCATAGTAAAAGTTATGCATTGCTGGTAGTAAAGGTGCGCAATCTACGGGCCAGTGTTTCGCATTCTGTGTTAGTATGGTGGTGATCAATTTTGTAGGTTTAGAGTTTGGGGTTTAGGCTTTAGGCTTTAGTGTTTAAGGGTTTAGGGGTTAGGGGTTTAAGGAGTGCACTTACAAAATAATGTACACCTTTGTGCACTCCTAGAGTAAAAGTTGTGCATTGCTAGTAGTAAAAAATGTGCATTTTTATGGAACTAGTGATGCATTACTTTGTTGGTGGTTGTTTATTCTGGTTGGTCATAGGAGAGTTGTTCTTGAAGGGAAGGCTTTGTGCTCTGTAATGCGTGGGTATGTGTATTTATAGAGTTGGATTTATGGTTTATGCTTTAGTGGGTATGGGTTACTATTTAGGGCGATTGGGGTTAGGGTAAGGGTTTAGGTCTATAGAGGTTAGTGTTTAGAAGTCGATGCGGCGTGGCGATTGCGTTGATGTAGTGGTGGATTGTGGTGGCAAATGCTGTGAGGTGATGTGGAAGTGGTTGTGCGTTGCGGTGGTGGTTGCGGCTTGTAGATGTAGTATTTGTGCATCGGTGTTACATTGGTGCATTATGATCAACTGTTAGTTGTAGTGCATTATATTATCGTTAAGGTTTGGTGTTAATATTAGTGACTAAAAATAGTTGTGTTTTTATCCATATTGTTAGGGAATAAACAGGTTTAGAAAGCATAGTGTGTAAGGAATGCTCGCCTTTTTTGTCGATATTAGATGTTTCTGGGTAAACTAATTTGCCCTTAGTCATATATTTCTTATTATATAATGTAATAATATCCTTAATTTTAGAGATGGATGTGTAGATTACAATTGTCCATCTATTGGTTTTAATGGTTCAAATTTGATCATAGTTCTCACATAGAGCATGGCTCTAATGAGAGTCGGACCCTATGTCAATGATCAAACGAGAACCGGGCCATCCTGTAAAAAATGATAATTGATCTCAGTTGTCAACCAGGATTCGTCAATGGTTGAGGGTTTTAGTAATAAAAACATTAGGTCAATTTTATAATTATTAAAAACTTTTAAAAGCGGGGTTTATTTTATAATTATTACAAACTTAAAAGTTTAGTAATAGTGAAACTCTAACATTTGATTTCTCAAGATAGATGGTGTGAATGTGTCCACACTTTTTACAGATGATGTGTTCTTACTTGAACCCTCACATGTATGTGTGTTTGTGTTTATATATATATATTGGTAAGTTTGGAATTATCTTATCATTATTGTACAAGGAATAAATCAAAATGTTAAAGTTATCGATGAACATTATTACAACAACATAATTTGTATTCTCATTATAAATTACCAGCATTGGCTCTTATTATTTTTAGTACATATTATATCGGAGATCAGTGGATGACTTAGTATCATTAACTTTTTTTTTTTTTTTTTTTTGAGTTTAGGAAAACGAACTCTCATCAATTAGAGAATCTTCTACATTCAAATTAATGTGTGATTTATGTTAAAATCTACTCTCACACACATACATAACTAATAAAGAAATTCCCATGATAATTTAATTTGCTCGTATTCAGGTGCACACAAGTTGCACACTATACTATACAATTCAAAAGATAAAAAAACATAGATTTAATTATTTTTAAAAAAAGGAGGAAAAGTAACGAAAAACCTCTTAAACCACAAAGCACTCTCCCAATGAAATAGATGCAAGTTCAATTTGGCAATGAAAGATGTGTATATGTGTGTGTGACGGAGTAACCAAGTAAAACCTAAATTTGGAGTACTTGGTAGTTGACTGGTTAAGCCCAATTGGCTAAAGATATAATCCAGCTATACTTAGCTCATTTTAATCATTGATTACACTTGAAAGACTCAGCTTATTAGTTCACGCACGTCACATTGAGCAATAAACTTGGTTGCTCGTTTTTCGTCTAATATAAATATTCCATAGTCGTAATATTTAAACGCACACTCAACTTGCACTGAATTTAATTAATATTTGGGAGAAGAAGTATATAATATAGACTATAGAGCGTTTACTATGGATATCACTTATCTTATATTCTCAATTTTTTGCAATTATATATATATATATCCTCATCGACATGTAGTTAACATTCTAAAATCATTTAAATTTAGAAAGTATACACTACTACAAAAATATCATATAAGGTCTAACATATCACGTTAGTTTTAATAAAATTGTCATTAAAACATTAAATAGCATTATAATTTAAAAAAATATTTAACATCAATTTTTTTAAAGAAAAACTCTGCATCGTTAATAATTGTAGTTTTTTTTTTAATTTTTAATTTTAAAAAATGATATGACGTCAATTTTGTACAAAATCGACGTCGTATAAATTATGATTTTTTTTATTTTTATTTAATATACGCTGTCACTTTTTGGAAAAATGACGTATTATATTCAAATTATTTTTAATTTTTTAATAAGGATACAATGTCGGTTTTATATGAAAATCGACGTTGTATTCTTAAAAAAAAGTTTGTTAGAAAAATCGACATCATAAATTTTTTAAACAAATTTTTTTTATTTAAAACCGAATGACATTCATTTAATTTAAAAATAAATAAATATAAGAGATACCACGTCCTTTTTTTTAGAAAAAGTTGACGCAATATCATTTTAAGTTAATATTTAATATTTTAGTACTAACTATTAAAGTATTAAATAGTTTATAGTTACCAAATCTTAAATAATTCTTTTAAAAAATTCCAAAGAAAAAGGGGGCCCAAGCAACACCTAACAATTATTTGGTAAGGAATCAAAGAGTGAGATGCATTTCTTCACAACTATCGTGCCACTCTATTAACCCTTTCGATTATCCCTGCAAGGCTGCAACCGAGCATACCCAATCAACTTTGAGTATGACCTCTTGGGTGGGGGTGACCATGCCTAATCTCCAACTCATCATATATTATCAAACTAGTTTTTTCTACGCGTTTTGCGCGGAGACTTGTGCCCAATACTTAAACCCAATTAGTAAATCATTTTGAAATAGATATAATGCATTTTTTTAGTTGTCGAAGTTTCATAGATATTCGAGTAAAATTTTTGTTGTGTATGTATTTGAAATTAATACAAGAAATTCAAATTTATTGTGATGAATATATTCCGCTGTAATTTTAAGGGTACTCAACGTTGTATTACAATATTTTTGTCTTTGAAATTGAATAAAATTTGTTTAAATATAGTCTTATTCTTTTTTTTTAGAATAAATATAGTATTATTCTAATTAGAGATACATCCCTTATAAATTCATATTCATATATGGATTATTATGGATATACATAATCTTTGATTTCAACTATCTCAATTCAACAACTTACACAAATTGATATCCAAAAATCTTGTCTCAATTCAACTGCAAATGCATTATGTTGATGCTCATTTATAATATTAATATTTTTAAATAATAGTGTGTGTGTATATATATATATATATATATATATATATATATATATATATATTATTGAAGTAAGAATTATAGAAATGATAAATTATTAAATATAAATATGGTAATATTTAATTAAAATATAAGTGAATTCAAACTTACCATTGAAGAAGGTAAGAAAAAATATTGTGTATGCATGTGCATGGTAATTATAATGTGGAAAGATAACAGAAGTTATAACGGTAGGGATATTTCTGTCCAAAAAATTATGTAGTATAACTTTTATAGCATAAAGTACAACAAAAATTAATGGAAAAAATGGACATAAACCAGGGGTATAACCTGGATTGAGACTTATTATGTTTTTAGATAATGATATAGAGTCAGTATTACTAATAATAATAATAATAATGATTGTGAGGCCTTGCAAAGCTTGCTCAATGGTAGACAATTTGATATAAAGTCACCGCTCTACAAGCAAAACGAAGACCCTCTAGGCTAAAATTTGAATTTCAATTTAATTAAAAAATTGATTAAACAACTCACGATTTATCTCATCAAGATGATTGTGGGGATGAATGCGATCTGTTCACAACTATATGTGCCTTACAACATTATACATTTGGTATTAATACTGGACAATTATGGCCCACGTGATCATGAAATTTGGTATTGGGAAAACCGGGTATTAAGTGAAAAAAGGAGGGCAAATCCGTAAAGCGGCAAAATTTTGAAAATCTGAAAATTTTCATATTCCCACCAAAAATATCCGCCAATAAAAGCTGAGCAGAAAAGCCACCAACAGATCTCGCACTTCTCGGTATTCGTTAAATCTTCTTCAGTTCTTCTCCTCTCTCTGCTTCGGAATTCCTAAGGTATTTCTCTCCATCATCGTCGTTTCCTCTGTTGCTTTGCTAGTTTGTCTGTCTATGCTTACTCCGATGTTTTTGAGCTATGATTGTCGGATTTCTTTGACAAGGAGAACTGAATTTTAGTTTTTTTCTGTTGATTTGTTGTTCAGTGTGATATAATGGCCGGAAAAGGTGGGAAGGGGCTTTTGGCCGGCAAGACAACGGCGGCAGCGGCGGCGGCGGCAGCCAGCAAGGATAAGGACAAGAAAAGGCCTGTCTCTCGGTCTTCTCGCGCCGGTCTCCAGGTATAGTATATCTCTGCTCTCTTTAACATAAATAAACTGAAACTGTTGCCTATGTTTGACTCGATTAAGGAATTATTATTGTGATTATCATATGAAATCTGTGTTTAGATATATAAAAAGGCACATATGTATTATACATGTAAAACGCAATAATTTATCTAAATTCTGAAAGCATTGGATCATAGTTTTTGTTTCTAAAAGGTTGAATTCCCAAATCTCAAGAACTTATTAGACTTTGTAAGACTATGTTTTGGGTCATTATTTTCAAACTTTATTTTTGTGACTAATTGAATTATTTATGCGAGCTCCTTCGACCATAGTTGTTATTTACATAGTGTTAGTGAAAGATGTATAGAGTTTTTTTATCACTTTGTGTAATTAAATGTTGTAGTGTAAAATCGTAACAATATTAATAGGAGGGTTGTGTTTAAATAGCTTATGTGCTATTATTATAAACTATTTAAACTCTATAACATCTATTTTAGACCACAATATAATGGTTGACCTAAATAAAGGAGTTGTAGAGTTTTGTCTATAGCTTAATCGGTTGGACAATTGAATAAAAGTATGTAAATAACTCAGCTGAATACTATTTGATCTCTTGTCTTTATTTTTAAATTTCATCACATGACCAATTGAGTTATTCATGCTGGATCTATGTATGGTTTGTAGTTAAGCGTATGTTGTATGTAGCTAATTCTTAAAAAAAATGGTGGGATTGCAGTTTCCGGTGGGCAGGATTCACCGGCAGCTTAAGACCCGAACCTCAGCCCACGGGAGAGTTGGAGCGACGGCGGCGGTTTACACGGCCGCAATCCTGGAGTATTTGACGGCGGAGGTGCTGGAATTGGCCGGAAACGCCAGCAAAGATCTGAAGGTGAAGAGAATCACGCCAAGGCACTTGCAGCTCGCCATCCGCGGCGATGAAGAGCTCGACACCCTCATCAAAGGAACAATCGCCGGCGGCGGCGTCATCCCTCACATTCACAAATCCCTCATCAACAAAACCAACAAGGAATGATTATTATGATCTCATCTCATATTCAGGGCCTCTGATATGCCTTAATCCTAGCTTCACATATGCTGGTGTTTATTTAGGATGTTTACTTTAATTTGTTAGGATTAACGAACATTGTTTGATGGTTAAGGATACGATTAACTTTACATTTGATATGAACTATGTTGTCATGGATGTATTAGTAGGCATGTTTATCTATTCTAGTACCATGGTCTGTGAGTTATCTATAATAAAAACAATATCTTCAGTTTTAATTTTCGCCCAAAACAGACCTATAATATTTTGGTGTGCGTAATATTGTAAAATATGATAATACAATTCTTATCCCTAATATAATTGTAAATTAAAATAGAATTCCTAATAAAATATATTTTTCCCTACGTTTCTATTCGTAATACAATTCTAGACTAGAATTACAAATGGTAGTAATTTAGTATATATATTTCTCTGCAATGCAATCTATACTATTAATAAAAATAATATCCTCAGTTTTAACTTCTCGCCCAAAACAGATCTATAATATTATGGTTTGCGTAATATTGTAAAATATGGTAATACAATTCCTATCTCTAATACAATTGTAAATTAAAATAGAATTCCTAATAAAATATATATTCTTCCCTACGTTTCTATTCGTAATACAATTTTAGACTAGAATTACTAATGGTAGTAATTCAGTATATATATTTCTCTGCAATGCAATCTATACTATTAATAAAAACAATATCCTCAGTTTTAACTTCTTGCCCAAAACAGACCTTTAATATTTTGGTGTGTGTAATATTGTAAAATATGGTAATACAATTCCTATCTCTAATACAATTGTAAATTAAAATAGAATTCCTAATAAAACATATTCTTCCCTACGTTCCTATTCGTAATACAATTCTAGACTAGAATTACTAATGGTTGTAATTTAGTATATATATTTCTCTGCAATGCGATCTATACTATTAATAAAAACAATATCCTCAGTTTTAACTTCCCGCCCAAAACAGATCGATAGTATTATGGTATGGTTTGCGTAATATTGTAAAAAATA
>NC_044929.1:22587177-22588486 GCF_003576645.1 Ipomoea triloba
GCGCAATCCTGGAGTATTTGACGGCGGAGGTGCTGGAATTGGCCGGAAACGCCAGCAAAGATCTGGAAGGTGAAGAGAATCACGCCAAGGCACTTGCAGCTCGCCATCCGCGGCGATGAAGAGCTCGAACCCTCATCAAGGAACAATCGCGCGGCGGCGTCATCCCACATTCACAAATCCCTCATCAACAAAACCAACAAGGAATGAATTATTATGATCTCATCTCATATTCAGGCCTCTGATATGCCTTAATCCTAGCTTCACATATGCTGGTGTTTATTTAGGATGTTTACTTTAATTTGTTAGGATTAACGAACATTGTTTGATGGTTAAGGATACGATTAACTTACATTTGATATGAACTATGTGTCATGGATGTATTAGTAGCATGTTTATCTATTCTAGTACCATGGTCTGTGGATTATCTATAATAAAAACAATATCTCAGTTTTAACTTCCGCCCAAACAGACCTATAATATTATGGTGTGCGTAATATTGTAAAATATGTAATACAATTCTATCCCTAATACAATTGTAAATTAAAATAGAATTCCTAATAAAATATATTTTCCCTACGTTCCTATTCGTAATACAATTCTAGACTAGAATTACTAATGGTAATAATTCAGTATATATATTTCTCTGCAATGCAATCTATACTATTAATAAAAAATATCCTCAGTTTTAACTTCCGCCCAAAACAGACCTATAATATTATGGTTTGCGTAATATTGTAAAATATGGTAATACAATTCCTATCCTAATACAATTGTAAATTAAAATAGAATTCCTAATAAAATATATATTCTTCCCTACGTTCCTATTCGTAATACAATTCTAGACTAGAATTACTAATGGTAATAATTCAGTATATATATTTCTCTGCAATGCAATCTATACTATTAATAAAAACAATATCCTCAGTTTTAACTTCCCGCCCAAAACAGACCTATAATATTTTGGTGTGCGTAATATTGTAAAATATGGTAATACAATTCCTATCCCTAATACAATTGTAAATTAAAATAGAATTCCTAATAAAATATATTATTCCCTACATTCCTATTCGTAATACAATTCTAGACTATAATTACTAATGGTAGTAATTCAGTATATATATTTCTCTGCAATGCGATCTATACTATTAATAAAAACAATATCCTCAGTTTTAACTTCCCGCCCAAAACAGACCGATAGTATTATGGTATGGTTTGCGTAATATTGTAAAAAATATGAAAATTTTGCATAATTCAACCCGCAAGGCCAACCAATTTTCTGAACGGCATTCGTGCATGCAGGTGTCGGCAC